>NW_027180209.1:47500-52500 GCF_036669925.1 Montipora capricornis | reverse complement strand
TCTTGCGGTATGTTTGTATACAAGCTTGTTACATCCATAGACACCAAAATAGTATTTTGAAGGACCTTTGTCTTCTCTATAAAGTTTATGAAGTGTGTTGTATCCTTAAGATACGATTCTGTGTCTGTGCAATCGGCTGTAGTAATTTGTCCACAGACGATGATAGTCTTTCTGAAGGTCCTTCGCAGCCCGAAATAATTGGTCTACTGACCGGCTTTTGTTTGTGGATTTTAGTGAGCGTATAGAATATTGGGATTCTAGGAGGATTGCGTGTTTGAGAAAACCATTTTTTAGTCATGTCATCAATAAAGTTATTTTGGTGAAGACTTGTGACAAGCTCGTTAACTCTTTGTAATGTTTCTTCCGCCATGGCGTTTTTGAGAAGTTTATAATGTTCTCTGTTGTTGAGATGAGTTTGAGCTTCTTGTGTTTTATCACACTTGTTCATTATGACAGTTGTTGTTCCTTTGTCTGCCTTTTTGAGAATGATCTCAGTGTTGTTGACAAGCTCTCTAAGGGCTTTGTATTCGTTGTGTGACAGATTATTTTTAGGGTTTGATGGTTTGATCTCTGCAAGTTGGATTTTGACACTTTCCAAGTAGCTTTCAAGGGCAACTGACTTTTGAACCGGTGATACCCAGTCTGATTTGACGTGAAATGGGTGTGGTTCTGTATTTTTTGTGTGGAATATGTATTGTAGACGCGTTCGTCTCGCGAATTCTTCAAAGTCTTGCAAGAGTTAGCGTCTAATATTTTTCTCATCTGTCACCAGTGTCGGGACAAATTTGAGCTCTTTGGAAATAACGTTGACTTGGTTGTCAGTTAGTTGGAGATTGGAGAGATTTTTAATGAATCTCTCGTTTGATTTTCTTTGTGTGGCAATCCGTTTTTGAGTAAAGTGTGCTCGGCGCTGCTTGCGTCTAATGTTTGTGTTGATCCCTGTAATTTTTATAGGCTCCTTCACGGTGGTTTTATTTTCAGGGAAGAGACTTTTGTATTTCTCAATATCTTTATTGTTTGAAGAAGTCTGCAACACGTGTGTGTACAATATTTGTTTAAGCCTGTCGAAATCTTGCTATAGTTTTTTAACCTTATTTACATCGTAATTTACAATGTTTTCTGTGGTCGCCGAATGCGACTGTTCTCGCGTCGACCTATTTACATTTGTAGGCATAGGATCACATGACACAGCTTCGTGTGCGCTAGAACGTGTGTGCTTTTGAGAGTGACCGCTTTTGTGTGTGTAATAAAAGTGACTTTGGTTCCGTAGAATACGTTTCACGGTTGCCCTGTTTACCCGTTTATTACATTGGTGGCAGTGGACGGGATCTTAATGAGTGGAAAGGAACCGGAAATGTCTTCCCACATGCCCAGTGAGAAGGGAGCCATTGGTGGTCACGCTGTCAAAACCGAAACAACTCCAGCTCTGCCACAGGGAGAAACTGGTGCTATCATAAATGAGCTTATTAGTGCAATGACCCAGGTTTTTAAACAGTCTTCGGATAAGCCAAGTCCTGGCGATTCAATCAGCAGAAATGTTGCTCGGAAGCAGCCGAAACCATATTCGCTTGGTCAGAATTTCAAGGTATGGGTGTCGCAATTTGACGAATATTCAAAGCTGGCTAACATTCCTGAAGCGAAGAAGAAAGCATTTCTAGTCACCTTGTTAGACCAAACGGCATATCGAGCCGTTCAACTTCTCAGAATCCCCGAGACCTCTTCGTATGAGGACTTTTTGCAGCATGTGATGGCTCGTTTTGACTCAGGCAAATCCCTGGGGAATTACAAACTGCTTCTTCGAGCTCGACAACAAAAGAGCAACGAGGACGTAGAAATGTACGCTGATAATCTTCTGGAGTTAGCCGAGAACACCTACCCCGATGCTGATTACCGTTTCAAGGAGGAAATAGCAAAAGACCGATTTATGGAGGGTGTTCGCTGCAGTGATGGATGTCGTGAACAGTTGTTTATCAAACAACCTGATAGCCTTTCAGCCGCCATTCGACTGGTACGACAACTAGAAAGTGCCTGTGCAGCTTCACGTAACTCGGCTGAAAACAAACCACCATGATCTCAGTTGAATGTTGTAGAGGAGAGTGGAAATGCTCTCGAAGTCTCAGAGCTAAGGAGCTTGATGGCATCCATAGATTTGCGGCTCGAGAGGTTGGAAAAACAGCAAGAAGAACCGCGCAGACGTTCGCTCAGGAGATCTTCAAGAGTTAGATGTTATTGTTGTCAGAATTATGGCCATTATGCCTGAGATTGCTTCAGTTCATCGGGAAATGGACAGAGGGGCCTGCCAAGGGTCGACCAGTCCCCTTGAACAATTCAAAGACCCGAAGCTCATGTGATGACAAGGAGTTTGGAAAGGAAAACTTGTTTGTATTGAGTGGCCGTGGTGTTTATGTTTCCGGTCTGATCAATCACACTTGCGTGTCACTCCTTTTGGATACTGGCGCGACTTCGAGCATCCTAAATGAAGAAACGTGGAAGACGAGTGGTCAATACCACCCGGAAAAGCTTCGAAAATTCAATGCGACGCTGACTGTCGCAAATGGAGAAAAGTTAGCCGTACAGGGCAGAGCAGTAATAAACATGCGCTTCGGAAATTCACTTTTTAAAGTACCCATGTTGGGTACTTCGAATGGGAATCTTGCCAAATCTTGTATGATGTTGGAACGTTCGTGGTTCAAGGTGAAGAAATCCCAATCTTTTATCAGCGAAAGGCACCAAACATCTGCCATGTCGTAGTTGAAGAGGAAGTTGAGTTAAAAGCTGCAACCGAAGTGGTTCTGTGTTGAAAATTGGAACCCGGTTCTGAGCGGAATGACAGGACTCCCAGGATGCTGGAAGAATCCCGGAAAAACACAGCGGAAAAGCTCGCAAGCAGGTTCTGCATAGCACGCACCTTGACCGTTCCAAAGGAAAGGAAAACTCCTGTCCGCATGGCAAATTTCTCAGAGCAAACTATGTTGTTGAGGCCAGGCCAAACTGTGGCTCAGTTTTACCCCCTTGATCACATCGACGCTTCAGTAAATTTGTTCGAGTTGGAGGAAACCTGCACAGAAAACAAGGCAAAACGAGATGTTCGGGTGGAAACGCCTTCCCCTGGACCGCCTGTTTGGAAACGAGGGATTCGTGCTGACTTCTCTGGACTTTCAGAGGGGGAGAGGCAATGTTTTAATGGCCTCCAAGAAGAATACAGATATCTATTCGCCGTTGGGGAGGGCAACTTAGGCCGTACCCATTTGTTAGAACACACCATCGACACCGGTCCAGCCACCCCAGTCAAGCAGGCACCTCGTCGACTTCCCCTGTTTAAACGAGACGAGGTTGATAGACAGCTCTCGGAGCTCTTAACGCAACTAAGAATTGAACCATCTAACAGCCCCTGGAGCAGCCCTATTGTCTTGGTCAAAATGCATGATGGAAGCTACCGTCTGTGTGTAGACTACAGGAAGCTTAATGCTGTAACTGTTAAAGATGCCCAACCCCTTCCGAGGTCAGATGACATCTTGGAATCCTTGGGTGGTGCAAAATGGTTTAGCTGCCTTGACCTAGCCTCTGGGTACTGGCAAGTTCCCGTCACAAAGAAGGACTGCCCAAAAACTGCATTCGTCAGACATTGGGGTCAGTTTCAGTGGACCCGCCTACCCTTTGGGGTAACCAATGGACCTGGAACCTTCACCCGGCTGATGAATCTTGCCCTTCAAGGTCTTACTTGGAGAGAGTGTCTGGTCTATTTAGATGACATTATGATCATGTCAGGCACCTTTGATGAACACCTCTCCTGCCTCCGTTTTGTTTTCGAAAGGCTGCGAGATGCCGGGTTGAAATTAAAATCGTCAAAGTGCATGTTCCTCCAGCGGCAAGTTTCTTTCTTGGGGCATGTAGTCTCAGCCGACGGGATACAGACCGACCCCGAGAAAATAGCAGCTGTCCGTGACTGGCCAACTCCCACAAGTATTTCTGAGCTGAAAGGGTTCTTGGGCCTTGTGACATACTACAGACGATTCATCCCTGGTTTTTGTGCGATAGCAGAACCCTTAAACTACCTGACAAGGAAAGATGTGGAGTTTAACTGGGGACCGCAACAAGAGAGCGCCTTCTGTGAACTGAAACATCGCCTCATGAACCCACCAGTATTGGCATATCCAGATTTCAGCGAAAACACCGGCCACTTCATCCTTGATACTGATGCAAGTAGTGGTCATGGTATTGGTGCTGTACTCTCTCAAAAGCAACCTGATGGTACCGAGCATGTTCTTGCTTATGGGAGTCGTGCATTACACCGCCACGAAAGAAATTATTGTGCCACCCGTCTTGAAATGCTTGCTCTGGTTGACTTCATTGATCACTTTCGTTATTACCTTCTTGGACGAAACTTTCTTGTGCGGACAGACCATCACACCTTGAAGTGGCTGATATCATTTAAACAACCAGAGGGACAGGAAGCTCGTTGGCTGGAGAGGCTTCAGTAATACGACTTCACTATTGAACACCGCCCTGGACTGAGTCATGCTAACGCGGATGCATTATCTCGCAGGCCGAGACAAAAACATGGAAGTTGCCCATCATGTGGTGATACTGAATATGTTTCCGCAGCATTCCTACAACAAAGCGAGTCGAAAGAGGGGGCGTCCAAGACCCAGGAAAAGAAATTCTCATGGACTACAGGCGAAATTGCCCAAGCCCGACGCAGTGACCCAGATATTAACTCCGTGATTGCGAGGATGGGAGAAAGCAAACCGAAACCATCTCCCGGCGAACTTCTTTCTCTGAGTCCTATCTCCAGGGCAATATGGGCACAACACGAATTACTGGAGTTAAAGGATAATGTACTGCGAGTTTGCCCAAAGGAGAGGTTAAAGAAACTGAAACCCAGTATTGTCCTCCCAGAACCTCTTGTAAAACCAGCACTGCAACGGTTACACGATGGACTAGAAGGGAGCCACCTCGGACAGCTCAAGACATTACGGAAAGTTCAAGCCAGATTCTGG
>NW_027180209.1:30000-32500 GCF_036669925.1 Montipora capricornis | reverse complement strand
AAATAAGAAAAACTGTATTCGAAAGCTGTTTGATAAACAAGGACGAGTAGTGACAAACTGCAAAGCTATTATGGCTGAATTAAAAGAATTCTATCAAGATCTATACGCTAATAGGGATTCAGATTTTGATGAAGATGTTTTCCATTCCTTTCAGACTCAGAACGTTAGCATACCTAAGTTATCGGATAACCTAAGCCAACAGTGTGATGGATTGCTGACTTACACTGAATGTTATAAAGCTCTAGAGAAATTTGAAAATAATAAATCGCCGGGAAATGATGGCCTTACGGCTGAGTTCTACAAAGCGTTTTGGCCAATTTTAGGCACTCTTCTGGTAGACTCTTTAAATGCTGCATATTTAAATGGCAAACTGTCAAATTCCCAGCGGCAGGCAATTATTCGGTTAATTGAAAAGAAAGACAAGGATAGAAGATGTGTGGATAATTGGAGACCAATATCGTTGCTAAATGTGGACTATAAAACCGGATCTAAAGCTCTAGCAGTAAGGCTCGAAAAGACTCTCCCATTTATCATTCATGAAAACCAATGTGCATATGTCAAGGGGAGAACGATCTTTGACGCAGTGAGGTCAATTATATATACCAAACTACAGAATATTCCGGATCTTATGACAACATTTGACTTTAAGAAAGCTTTTGATTCTTTGAGCTGGAATTATTTGTTTCATACACTAAAAGTTTTTAATTTTGGCGACTCCTTTTTGCACTGGATTAGAGTACTTTACTCGGACATTTCAAGCTGTATAATGAATAATGGCTTCGCATCTGATATTTTTGAGGTCAATAGAGGAGTTCGCCAGGGGGATCCTTTGTCACCATACCTATTTATTATTGCCCTTGAAATTGTCAATATAAGTATTCGTGAAAATAATGACATTAAAGGAATTAAAGTTGGTAAATGTGTAGTTAAACTTACCGTAGTTATTCGGTTATAAGGCGCACTCGGTTATAAGACGCACCCCAAACCTAGCAATTTAATCAAGCTAAGTTCTCAAACTGAAAATTACAGGAAAATACTCGGTTATAAGACGCACCAAAAAATTGAGAATGAATTTGACAACAATTATCGTCACACAATTGGCATGCGAACTCTTTTTGTTAACGTAAACAAAGTGAAAAAGTCACGCATTTAATGGTATACGTAAAAACAAAAGCTAAAAGTTCACACCTGAAATGATAAACATACAACGCATACACGTTTATTCGAACTTTCCGACTTAATAAATAGTCAGAGTTCAGACTTCAGACTTCAAGCAAAAGCGAACGTCGAAAAACTCCCATGGAAAGTCATATTCAAAGGTGTTCGGCAGCTGAATATCAACACGCCACCAAGGATGCAAATTTCAGTGCACAAGAAAGGCTGGATGAACGAAGAAGGTATGTTTTATCTCCACACTGTTGGTTCCGCGAAAAAACTTTTCATGTGAGCGACAAACTTGAAACAAGGTTCAAACAATTGTATTGTTGTCGTGGGTATCACGTTACTGAGCACGTGCTTTTAAGCACGTATGCAAATTTCCGTTTGTTTGCTCTAAATTCTCTTGAAGTCGTTTAGTGTTCTAAAGGTCTCTAAAAGCACTATTGTTTTGTATTAGACAACTAGTGTCCTTTTCTTGTGTTGTTTAAACTGCAACTTCTTCTCAAATTGTGATCTTAAGATTTTGTTGCACGAAAATACTTGGCTATAAGACGCACCCCAATTTTAGCACTAACTTGCCACCCAAAGACAAATTTTTCCTGAAAAAACCGTGCGCCTTATAACCGAATAACTACGGTAGTTTCTTTGCTGACGATCTGACAACTTTTGTTAGTGATACACAGTCCTTTTTCTTGCTGCAAGGTCTCTTAGATAGATTTGGTAGAATTTCTGGTCTAAGGTTGAACGAAGAGAAAACAGAAGCGTATTGGCTTGGTAGCCTTCATGAGTCGCCAGAGTATATTGGCGTTGACAAAGTAAACAAACCAATTAAAATTTTAGGCATTTTCTTTACGTATAACTGGCAAAAGTATCAGGAGCTCAACTTTGAAAATATTATTAGGTCCATTCAAAAATCCATCATTGCATGGCGGTGGCGAAACTTAACACTGATTGGTAGAATTCAAATTATTAAGACCTTCGCAATCCCCAAAATTATGTTCCGGGCATCGTTAATCCCTTTAACAAAAGAGATTGTGAAGCAGGTGAATAATGTTTTTCAATTTTATTTGGAATTCGGGGAAAGATAAAATAAAGCGCCTCACACTTGTAAGTGACTATAAAGATGGTGGATTACGTATGCCACATATTGAAACACTTATCAAGGCTCAAAGAATTATGTGCATGAAGAAATATCTCGAAGGTTATAATAGTACCTGGTAATTGTTTCTTGATAACTATCTATTGACTTTGGGGGCGCTTTCTTAACTAAATGTAATTACGATGTACGTTTTTTGCCGAGGACTCTTCCTAAATTTTACAAGGAATGCTTAACTGAATGGGC
>NW_027180209.1:5000-22500 GCF_036669925.1 Montipora capricornis | reverse complement strand
GGTATACACATTTGATGTGACTAGACCATGGCATTATTTCAAACTAGGATATCCAGCAGCAAGCTCAGTGGAAAAAAGGGAGAAAGACCTTGCAAAACAGCAGGTTGATGAGGATTTACGTGCCAAAGAGAAAAAAGCCCACATGGCGTAAGAATGCACCATTTAAGGCCTTGGATCAGTTTAATTTTACATGCTGTGACTGTGGTTGCCTCTTAAAGGATAGACTGTTCACAGTCCCCTATTTTTCCGTTTGATTGTCGGTTCGCCATCTTTGTTTTTTAAAGCGAGCGTGAACTGGGGAGAGCGATATAACTATCGAGTGGGTGGGGGGAGTGGAGGAGTTTCAGCGGGAAAAATAGGGAGACTGTCCGATCTTTACTGCGACTGGTGTTCAGAGGGTCCCGTTGCACCAGCAACGGCAATACCTGATTGGTCCAGAATACAATGCATCTCAAAATGAGTTTAACATCAGCTGTCAACAAAATTACAGACAAGGCTTTTCAATAACAATATGGCTTTTCTAGAGAAAGAACATCAAGAGTTTCAAGTTTTCGAAAGGCTATCTAGGCGACTTGGTGGATTAGTCCTAGAAAAAGAACAGAAAGAAGCGATCACGCTTTTGCTGCAAGGCAAGGATGTATTCGCTGTTCTTCCTACGGGATTTGGGAAGAGCCTGATCTACCAAAGCTTTGTACTTATCAAGCAAATGGAAGATAAAAGCACTTCGAATTCTGGAGGAGACCGGCCATCGTGTTTGGTTATTGTACCTTTACGAAGTATTGTAGAGGAACAGATAAATTCTAATGATTTTAATTTGACCGTTAAGGGTTTTGAGAAAACTGCAGATGTTTTAAATGAGATGAAGAACAACAAATTTCAAGTCATTTATGCTTCCGCTGAGCAAGCTTTGTCGAAAGACTTCTTACAGTTGTTGCGGGATGAATCCACGGCGCTCAAAAGACAACTGTCGTTGATAGTTGTCGACGAAAGTCACACCGTTGAAACTTTGTAAGTGTAATTTTTGTTTTAATACCACTGTATGTAGAATCCCTCCATTCATGCACGAGTGAAAGGTTGTGGAAAAAACTTGGCGCTTAACCTTCGACCGGAAGATCAGAACGCTTAATGTTCAACCGCAAGTTCAGACCTACTGACATTTCTCTTGTAGATGCAGTCAAGCGATACCCTGCGAGCAGAGTCTCTTTCGATCTTCCTAGATAAGTCGGGAAGAGGAAAGTAGAGAGTCTACTTTCCTCTTCCCGAATTATCTAGGAAGATCGAAAGAGCTGCTCGCAGGGTAGTCAAGCGAGTTTGTTTACTATACAATTTGTGGAAATCCGGATTTTTTTAAACAGTATTTTTCGTATTTCAATTCACAATGTGAATGCACTTTGCCGCATCTTTCCGTAATTGAAAACCTTCCTTGACAGGGGCGACGTGTTTACTCCAGGGCCCGGTTGTTCGAAAGCCGATTAACTTAATCCAGGATTAGCGTAAACTTTTGTTTCATATTTTCAACTCTTTGGAGAAAGTTTCTTTTGCTCATTTTTGTTTTCCAGGATTGAGTTCTTCTAATGTAAAGTTTTGCCGAATATCAGCTTTAAACAACATTTGGGAGTAGAGAAATAATTTTCTTGTTTTTAATCTGGGATTACTGTTAATCGGCTTTTGAACAACCGGGCCCAGATTTCCCAGTTGAACAATTTCATCGAATGTTTGGCAGCGTGCATATACGTTTGTTCAGCACAGTAGCAGTACTAAGCCTCTGTGTCATGGAGTTGCTTATTGTTATATTTGCTGAAAAAACTCAAAAGGGTTGCTCTTGGACGAACATAACGTTAACATGAAATCCTTCCAATTCGCCATTATCAGAAATACCATATAATCGTTGTTTTTATCTCTTGGGACGTGTATAGTCCCAGTGCCGATTCAAAATTTGGAGGGGAAACAAAGAGTATTATGGTATTTTTTGAAGTAGCCTACTTTAATAGTGAATAAAGTTGGTAATATTGGGTTGCCTTTAGTGACATCTATCACTTATACAAATTTGATATGTCATATTTTAGGGGAAAGAGTAAGAAGGCAGGGAAGAAAGTTTTGGAGCCATTTCGCAAAGATTTTGGGTCTCTGTCATCTCTACGTTCCTTTTGTCCAGGTAAGGGGTTAGGGCTAGTGGATCACAACACTTACCTAAGCTAGGTGCGTCAAATTCCCTTTGAATAGATACAAGTTTTGTTTTAAAATATTCCTATGGCCTACCAATAAATTCATCTTTGGTAGTTAAGACTTGACTTATGACTATACTGAGACAATCAGCATGTAAAGTTGAGAAATTTGGGGAGCCGAGTTGATGTGGGGACTTTGCTAAATGTGCATTTCAAAGTTGCTGAATTTCCCATCCCCGGGGGACTTTTTTTTCTTGCAAAATCCCCAGTATTTGGCAAAGCATTCACCAAGACTTGAAGATGCATATGAAGACTTAGACTTGGTTGTAATAATTATTTAACATTAATTTTGTTTTTCTTCATTTTTTATTTTCATGAAAATAATTTAAATGTGTTTACAATAATTGTTACTCAGTTGTTTGATTTGTATTATTCTTGTTTCAGAGATTAACAAGAATTACACCTTCTTTCATTGTAACTAAGTTTTAGCTTTTTATTTCTGCACACATTGATATTCATTTATATAATGAATTCATCAAAGGTTGCCAAGCCAATTTGTTTTCAGTCTATTACCAAACGACAACAACATACACATTGACACAGGTCAAAGAAACTAATAAACTTGGAAACATTGATTGAATACTTTGTGTACTGCAACTGACACAACATCAGTAGTAAGTTCTTTGCTAGAAATTATAAAACAGGCAATGGTCTTTGAAAAGTTATTACATTTTGAGCACAAAATTAATCTTTATAACTCTGAGGGGCCAGTGGACTGTGTACTTGTTCGGTAAAACACTTTGGGTCAAGGAATGCCAATCTAAAGTATTCTGTTACCGATGGGACCGACCCTCTTTTATGCAGGATAAGCACCATGGATTCTGGAGTCCATACATGTACAATGGATTCCAGATTCCAAATCCTCACATTTGCAGGATTCCAGAATCCCAATTCCTTCACTTTTGGTGACACGAAACAAACAACTTAGTGGAAGGACAGTTTTTGAGAAAACCTAAGTGTTGTTAACCCTTTAAGACCCAAAGGGGCACCCATTGATGAGTAAAATAGTCTGGCGTTAGAGAGAGTGGCCACTAGGAGTTAAGGGGCTAAAAGATGACTTGACTGCTAAAATAGCTAGAGTTTGACAAACATGTGTTGTTAATGAATAATTTGCTATGCAGGTGTTCCCTTGCTGGCAATTACTGGAACAGCAACAACAAAAATGAGATCCAGCATACGACAACAACTTGCAATGGGAACAGATGCAGTGACAATAAATATCAGCCCTAACAGAGCCAACATACGTTTTGCAGCAATCAAAACAGCAAAGGATGACCAGCTGAGTTACCTTGGTTGGATGGTGGACTTGATTAGGGAGCAAAACCTCAGCACTCCGAAGACTATTATTTTTTGTGGTACTATGCATGATGTTGCTAAAGTTTTTGGTTTCCTGTTAGCCAAGCTGGGAAATGCTGCATATGTACCTGGAAAGCCATCTATTCCTGAGAACAGGCTAATTGGAATTTTTCATTCACTAACCTGGCCAAAATACAAGGTAAGAGTGTCAAAGTCATTCAGAGAAAATGAGGGACATGTTCGTGTTGTAGTTGCCACGTCTGCTTTGAGCATGGGAGTGAACTTCCCAGATGTGCAGTATGTTATTCACATGGGTCCAGCAAGAACTGTTGTTGACCACATACAAGAAGCTGGACGTGCCGGAAGAAATGGAACCAATGCACACAATATTATATACTTTCATGGAAACCAGCTGTCGCATTGTCTACAGTCTATCAAGGAATTTGCAAGATGTGAGACTTGCCTTAGAAGGGCCCTGTTTCAGGATTTTGAGGAAGTTCCCTGAACTCTTCCCTTGCATGATTGCTGTAGCAACTGTGACAATAAATGTATGTGTAATGGGAGTGCATGTGGTAGGGCTTCTTTTCCATTTGACAACCCAAAGGGAAAAGAAACTGTGCCAAGAGTGGCAGGTGAGCGGGTTGTGTCTGATGATGACAGAAAGGTGCTGCACGAGGCCTTGTGTGAAGTCAGGAACAGCTTGGACAGCAGCACCTCGTTTTTGTTCAGTTCATGGCTTCACAAGTGCACTTGTGGATGATTTGGTTGCTCTTGCACCATCAGTATTTTCCCTGTCAGATTTGCTGAAAAGGTTCCCATTATTCAACATTGGCCATGTAAAATTAGTGCTACAGACATTTCATGAAATATTTGAGGATATTGAGGGCTTTGATGAAATGATGGCAACCATTGAGCCTGAGGAAATTAACATTTTATTGCCAGAGGATGATGAAGAATCCGTTTCATCAGGATCGGACACTGACCCTGACAGGATCAATGAGGAATAATTAGAAAACCTGTAAGCAGCTAGTACAGATTGGTCATTTGCTTAATAAGTCTGACAGTTAAACATCAAACAGAGACAAAGTTATCAACTATTGTATAGAACATGGTTTCAATTTAGAGATGTTTGTATGGATTTCACTTTGTCCAGGTTTGACCCTAATTAGATGCACACCTAATTTTGACATCTAACACTAAATGTCCCTTTAAGTCAACCCGTTTGCTACCTATTTTCAAGACTAAGGAAAGCGTAAAGCTCAGCATTATTTTCAGCTTTGGGTAAATGCAGTAGTTAATCTTTACTTAAAGAGCAGCATTTGGGGGACACTTTGTGACGTAAAGTGGCTGTATTCCAAGTCAGAAGTGAGGTTGAAGTTGCCGACAAGAGCAAAGGAACACTTTGTGATGCTTATTGAAATCCGTGTGCATCAAATTAGGGTCAAATCTGGACATATTTCGTGGATTTAGAATCATATCTCACAATTTGGTCAGGTGATCAATCTCAACGTTGTCTTTTATGGGGTGATGTCAATTTATCGATACATTGGCATTTGAAACTTGCCCCTGTTGTGAAAGTCTGAGTAATAACCATTCTGTGGATGTCCCACTGCTGATTTAAACAGTTGAAAAGTACTGTTTTGTATTAACAGCGAAGACCAGAATGCGAGTCTGAGAATACAAATTTTCCAATTCCCTGGCTGAGGCTGGCATTGTTATCATACAGTGGTTCTAACCTTTTTTAACCTGGAATTTGCAGTATACAAACAATTTATACACAACAGTTTTTGAAGGAGAAATGCTGGGCCAGTAGGCCACTTAGAGTTTTCCTGCACATTACTTGATCCTTTTTTTAGGACAAACCATGGCAATCCCCTATGGAGTACCCCTAAAAATAGTTTAGAAGTAAAATAAAATAAAAAAAAACATTTTTCATAGTCAAATGCCCTTTAATGTACATACCCTGAATGAGTTCAAGCTTTCCACAAGTGCAGGTCTCGTAGCGACCGCCGCCAGAATAGTAAGCTTGCTTTCTTAGACAGCAGACGTGGAAGACGTGAGGTAGGTTTTTTGATGATTGAAATAATTTTTTTGCTTTGCATTGCCTTTCCTTGAAAGTTCAACTTCTCAAACTACACGTAACCAGTACTATTTTTAGGGAGTACTCCATGTGAAAACTGAAAACTATGTATACATTTTTCCCCAAATCTTGAGGTGGTCTTTTATCCAGTGGAAAAATTTACGGTAATCAAGTTTTTCAGTCAAGTTGGAACTGAAAGATTCAAAGCCTTTGTATCCATCCCTGTGTTGGCACCTCAAGAAGACACTCTCTTTGATCAAGTCAGCAGTGATCTGTCTCACAGTTTCCCCAGGCTCCTTTCCTCCTCTTACTGTACCAGTTCTTGCATGGCTCTTACTGTCTTTGTCAACTGTTTGCATGATGATTATCATGTAGTTAAGAGAGGCTGCCACCCTTTGAGCATTTGCCTCATTTAGGTTAGATCCCAGGCCCTTTAAAAATGCCTTGACAAAGTTGTTGTCATGCTCAAGTTGGAGGTCTAGAGGAATATTCCTGGCTTTCCTCCCAGTGGCATTGCAAAACCTATTCCACTTGAGCCTAAAGGCTTGTGATTCGGTTAATAATGAGTGCACTTTCACTAGAAGTAGTAATGAGGTATATGCATATTTCACACAACCATGACTTTTGTATATTATGAGCATAATTTTGTACAGCAAAATTACTCTTTCTCCATCACCTTCTCTTATTGCATCATTAAAACTAGCTATCACTAGGCCATGGCAAAGTTTTGCCTTGTGGTAGTTGAAAATATGATCTTTTGGTTCTTCAGAACTCGTGTTCGCCCCTTGGTATTGATCATTATGAATCTCAATGTTGGGGTGCTTTTTCTTTTCATAACTGAAAACGAAATGAAAAAAAAAAGAAATAGCCTTTCAAAATAAAATGGAACAACACAGTTATACATGACCGTCCACGGGAAAACCAACAAAAAGGTGATGACACGGGCACGCTATTTTAGCACCCTAGACAAAAGAAATTTTCTTTAACACGGGAGTGCCGTTTCGTAATGCAGGCCTCATTAAAATTTTCTTGTGTCTGATACGACAAGTTGTAAACAATAGAGCGTGTTATACCAAACAAAAGAGCGTGTCAGCAAAAGTAAAATCGAGCACCGCGTAAAAAGACACGGAGTGAGTGAAATTGCACGACAGCTGCGCCAAAACGCTCGCTAAAAAACCAAGTATATAAACACGCTACTCCCAAAGCCGAGTGAGGGCTGACTTACCTGCGGAAATAGCTGAAAATCCCGCAGAATACAGTATTGTGCAAAAGTAATGCAAACGTATTTCGCCGAAATTCGCGGCTTTTCCTGGCTTTTCGACAAAAAAATATCGAATTTTCGATGGAAGCGAATTTTCAACGAAAAGTCATGATAATTCTCAAGGCTACGCGAATTTTCAAACGAAATTCCCTCGGAACGAAAATTGACTTCGAATTTTCGTGAGAAAAATCGCTCTGTTCGATAAATGACCTCAAAAAATTGAGCGAAATTTCGCTGTTTATTTGCTGTTCTCGAGCATTCCCACGTATTTTCTGGACAAAAATTTGTCAAGTTCGAATTTGCCGCGATGATTCTTTTCTGCCGTCATTTCACAATGTGTAAGCTCTACAACAAACTCTTGTTCGTGAAGCAATCGCAGTTTTTGTTGTGTGAAGCAATCTTTTTTTTTTTCGTTGGAAATAGCCGATTAAACTATCGGATCACTGAATCTATTTTCGATACGACTTTATTTACGCTAACCTTAACGCGTTTATTTACGCGTACATACGCTTGTTCAGCGATGTTGTTGATGGCGGCCGCCGATTCATGTCACTAAAATTCGCTGCTTCAAATTTTGTTATCTCGAATTTTCGTTTGGTTACCTCGAAAATTCGCTACTTCGAATTTCGCTATCTCGAATTTTCGAGAAAGATCGTGAATTTTTCGCTTCAAACCCTACGAAAAATCGTTCGAAAATTCGATGACTTTTCGTGGAAAATTCGCGAGAACAAAGGAAATTTCGACGAATTTCGTTTGCATTACTTTTGCAATTTTACGGTGCCTGTTTTGGCACGCATCTGACACGCAACACGCCACGCTAAACAAAAGGTTTGGAGTGTCTCAGTGTGCACAACAAAAGCCACCGTGACATCTATTGTGCTACTCATTAAATATGCGCATATGGCGTGTTGTATGTCACGCTCAGCGTGCCGTGTCATGCACGCGTGCCCGTGTCATCACCTTTTTGTTGGTTTTCCCGTGGATGGTCACAATTATGGTTTGAGAAATGTCAACACATAGCTCAGTCTAAAGCTAAGTTTGGGATGTAATGGTCGGCAGTACAACGATGAACCATGCTGGGCAGGTCCAAAACACAGGTCATTGTTTAATACTTATACAGAAACAACACTAACCATTTACACATGCTAACATTAGGACCGAAGACTTTTGTTAGGCCTAATTAGGCCAAACAATAGCTTTAATGGTTGTTTACAATGACCTGAGACCTGTGTTTTGTACTTGCCATACCATGTTCA
Organism: Montipora capricornis; assembly: GCF_036669925.1. Classification (NCBI taxonomy): domain Eukaryota; kingdom Metazoa; phylum Cnidaria; class Anthozoa; order Scleractinia; family Acroporidae; genus Montipora; species Montipora capricornis. The sequence goes on along the minus strand of NW_027180209.1, from coordinate 14,382 downwards.
TGATAGGGCTATAAATAGCCCAGAAATGTAAGCAATATTATTAAAGATGTTAATTTCAATTTCGACTTACACTTAAGTGAGGAAATATTAAAAGAAATGCTTGAAAAATTTCTCACTGAATTAAGGGTTGGGCTTAGTGCTTTGATTGTTATGACCAGAAACACCCCTTCTGGTTCTTTCCTTTTGTAGTAAAATAGTATTACATAGAGGATCAGTGTTGCAAACGTGAGAGGCAAAAGCAACATTTCACAAACGAGAGTAGCAAGTGAGTTGAACTGAACATAGTCTTAAATACAACGAAAATAAAATTAATTATTTATATCTTCACTGTGCAAGAAAGATTGACGTCATCAATATCTTAGAAGATATGAAAAATACAATACTCAGTACCCAGATGTGGTATCTTAAGAGTTCCACAGGTAGTTTTGTATTTCAAGTGCTACTATGATGAAATTCGCATCTTTCCTATCTAAGCCATTTAAAGACATAAACATGTAGTCTGTACGAGAAGGAGAATGCTGTTTACCATTTTGATAATTCAAATATCTCTTATCCAAGTTTTCAAAATATGCAAATTAGGTGATGACATCATAGGCTCAACCAAATCATGATCAAATATGATGGAGAAAGATATCCCAGCCAATTTGTATCAGAAATGCTTGATGCTTTGCAGTAAGATTCTAGAAGATGTGCTCCACAATATTTTGTTACCATGACAACATACTGGGTTCCAGACCTCCCTGATATCAATGCTGGCCACCTCTGGCATTCTATTTTGATATTTGCCAATGATGCCTCATCTGCATGATCCTGCAAGCATATAAATAGTTTAGGTCGAGTTTGTTGCCATGCTAAATGTTTCTCTCGCTTACAATCACCAAAAATATTGAATCAGTTTGGAGGGAAATGGAAAAGAATGAGTTGCCATGAGAACCAATTTCTTTACAGCCGAAGGTGTGTTGCCTGTATAACTATTAGCCTACCAAGTTTCAATAGTCTCTGCTGCAAATTGACCGAGATAGCTTTATTTATATACTTGATTTTATATTGGGTTGAGTGGATGACATCATCACCAATCTCATTTGCATATTTTACACATTTTTCAAACTTAAATATCTCCGGAACCAATGCAGATATTTCCAAACGGTAAACAGCGTTTTTACTCTTTGTTGCAATTCTATTTGATAAACCTAAAAATTCGTACAAGAATTTCATCATAGTAGCACTTTCAGTAAAATACTGGTAATAAATCCATGTAAGTTTAACCCACTAGTTTCGTGTTGCCTTTGTCTGGTAAACAAGGCCACATGAAGCTCTACACTTGTAATATCCTTCACTGTCCATTTCATCAGATGGTCCAGTATCTGGAACAGAAAGTTCTGGATGTTTGGCAATCTCGTGCCTAGTCAAGAAAGGAATATAATGTAATGGAATGTAATAATTACACCACATCAATATCATTACCACTTATGATCCACATGTTATATCCTTGGTTGATTTTCCATAACAGACTGTGCTCTGGGGAATTATTTCATTCAAGCATTACCATTTCCTCATGACAAGAAAGAAAAGAATAAAGAAATTCTATCCCTGAGACTCTCACTTGAACTTATCTGGAAAGTTTGCACGGAGTGCTATTAATTAAAAGTATAGCAAATTCACGCCAACAACAACCTCCCTTATGGATTGTTTTGACTCATGGACTGGTGTTTAATATAAAGCTCTAAGAAAATTATGCTAACCTCACTCTTCCAGAGTGAAATTGGTATGTCTTGTTACATTCTGCTGCTCTACATGGATATCCACCTGCTGCATTTTGCTCCAGTTTTTCCACTTGCTGTACAATATAGGACACTTCAGACGACCCAAACACAAAATGGTCGAGGTAACTTGACAAAGTTTCTTGAAACCAACTTTTCTTTTGCTCTTGAGACTGACAGTCATTTGGCAAAGGCAGCATTTTTGGGTCATCTGTTTAGGTAAGGAATTGACACTTGTATAAATAATCCAGTTACTCTTTAATAACACAGTGTTCACATACTATTAACATAGTGTTATTAATGTACCTTCCATGGTTTCCATGCTGGCGTAGGTCATGAAGGAAGCTGTAACATGTGCTTCAAACTCCCTATCATGGAAATCCTTGTACGCATTGTAGTCAGCCATAGGTCCCACCTTGGCATTGGTCTTTCCACATCTATTCATGGATGCACATGTACTACCAACATCTCCTGATGACTCTTTCTTGAAAAACAACTTGAAATCCAGCTATATAGAATGAAGGCATGATGTTACAACACAATCTTCTTTGCAATGTTATTCTTAAGTGAACAACAACAAAAAAATTATGAGTGCTTGGAAAATAGACCTATTAATGAGAAATATGGCCTGGCACTGATCAACTGTTAACTTGCACCTTGCCACTATTCGAAGTATAACACACCTTGACTTAAGCAGGCTTTTTAAAGGGCAAATGCTCAAATACCCCCATACCCAACTGAAATCACACGTACAACCACCTAATGCCTGGCCATTTCCTGCTAACAGTGGCAATGTTGCAAGATGCATATTATGTGGTTGTCTACTTGGGTTATCACTTTCTGCTAAATTACTTCATTATAATAATTTCATGGTAGACACATAAAATTAAAGATTTTTTTTAATTGGCTGTGCATCTGACAGTAACTTCTTTTGATTTACATAAACTATGCTGAAGATTTTCTTCATTAAAATGTCTTGTACTAACAGAAATAACATTGGTGAACACAAACACTGCATAGTTTAAAATATTTGCAGCACTGCTGCATCACATCCACAAACTCTTAGCTTGCCCTCAAGTTCATAAATATAATGATACAATGCTTTTGCTCATAATAACTTACATCATACAGTTTCAGTTTTGCATGCCAATCTGTATGAACGGGATTCAGCCCCTCTAAGCGATCTAGCTTGTTGTCACCGTCTTTGAAAGTCCACTGCACATTTCGTGCTCTTTCCTCTGTTAGAGCATCACCATCAAAACAAATTTGTTCCACATGAGCGTCACTCCCACTTTCAAGTTCAACAGTTGGCACATACTTCTCCTGATTGTGCATCATGAGTTGTGTCATCTCCCCTGATATGTTGGAGTTCAGGGGGGTCAACCCAAGACAACACTGCAGTTTGAATACAGGAGAGCAAAAATGTAAATGTCCATGCTGTGTATTTTCCATAGTCAGCTATTACTGCGAGACTGTATTCATTGAATTCACTGTGAATGCAAGATCACCAAACTTATCACAGTTTGGAATGAAGAAATTTTGAACATGCATGACTACCTATCATTCCACCTACATGTACTGTGCCTTTCATAAACAAGCAGACTCTGATGTTCAAATTTCAATCGATGGTTTTTGGTTTTTCCTTCCATCAATCAAATTCTGCTGCAATAGTTGACAGGCCATCAACCCATTCAATAGTAAAATTGTCTGGCGCCAGACAATTTGAGGAAAATCCACTAAGTCTCACTCCCAGGAGTCAATGGGTCAAAGAGTTTTTGAGTGGATGTAGGGTTGTTAAAAAGGAAACCGACAATATGGATCGAAATCCACCAATCACAAGACACTACATGTTTGGAGGAAGCCAAAAAAACCCCTGATGTCTCAAATTTGAACTTCAGAGACTGCATATTTATGAAAGGTACGGTAATTTGCAGCACATACCCTTTCAGACTGTTCTTTCATCTCTTTGGTGAACATATGAGGGATGTGGTTCACAACCATGTCCTCAAATTGCTTGAATGGTGACAAATATGTTGTAACAATCCGGCTGACCAACACAATGCAGTCCGTCTTGAAGGAGTTATATGTAGTTTTTCCTGGAAGGAGTAGTTGGATGGGTAGTTCATTAGGTGGTATTTGAGGACAATCATTGAGGGAAGGACCACAGGTAACCCTATCCTTGATTGCGTATTGATGGGTCCAGTGCACAGATTGATTAGTCTTTGTCTTGGTTTGTATTCTGGACTTGATAGACAGGTCAAAATTGTCCGCAACAATTCTACAAATGAGAAAATCATCATTACAACCACTACTTTTATTTACAGTTCTTATTTTCAGTATAGTGTCCAAAAATAGTAAGATATTGAGGCAGTGTGGTTCAGTGGTTAGGGCATTGGGTTTGCATGCGGTTGCCAGGTTCAATTCCTGTTCTAAGCTTTGGCTTGGATTTGTTTCCAGTTGTCCTGGATTCAAGTCTACCATGCTTTGTCATGAGAGCCAACTGTTTTCCTCCTGCCAGTTGGGGTTGTTAATCATGTTTCTGTTAAGTTTGAATTATAGTTTCTTTCAGATGGTTAAAAGTGGAGTGCCTTTGAACTAGCTTGATATCTAAGTGCACTTCCACTATAAACAAATCATTAGCATTTACTTTTACTATCACAGTAAATAAAAGCAATAATAACAATTTTATTGAAATTGAGCTCATAGATGATAAGTGTGAAGGAACCTACAGCAAACATGAAAGCTATCCTATAGGTCAACTGTAAATTAAGTAAAGTAAAACACTTGCAACCTAGCTGAATTTTTTCTCTTTGGATTATGAAATTTTGATATACTTTACTAAATCACAAAGGTAAACGCTTACTGTAATAACTTGGTCCCTACCACCAAATTACCAAATTATTATTATTCTTTCATCTCATGTTTTCATTAAAATACTTACCTATATCTTGGAATGGACTTTAACTTTTCTGAAGCTGACTTGATTGCATCATCCAATACAGCAGGAGTGGGAAGTGGCGTCTCAACCTCTTTTACACACTTTTCAAGGGATGACATGGAGAAGTGGGTGTAACCCTCTAAGGCAGATTGTCCAAGGTTGTAGACATCAATATCCATGTCCCTTTCATCACGGGATTCTGCTGGTGATGGCACCTGCTTGTCTTTGACCTCTCTGAGAAGAAGTTCACAATTCTTGGCTTCTTGGATGTCACTTTTCCAGGATAATATTAGAGAATCATGTTCTCTTGACATTTCCTTCTGTTTTCCAATGGTTGCATCATGTGACATGCAGATCCCAAGATGATTAAGGCGTGTAAAGTCTTGACTCTTGGCTCCACTATGCAAAAGAATTACAGAAATTCTGTAGGCTAATGCAGACATTCTTGAATTTCTAAATTTGGCCAAAGCTGCAGAGCAAAGAGCCAGAACATTTACAGCCTTATCAGATTTGGTCTTGGACCTGTGACACCCCGCTGCTGCACGAATCGCTGAATCAAACATAGGACACATCTGAGATTTCGTGGCACACTAATTTGTTGGAAAATGCTGCCAATTCTGCGGGCGATGTGTGCTTTAGCAGAGAATTATCTGCACGACAATGCTCTTTCAGTTCATTCGAGACAGAAGACCTGAATGCATCTAGAATAAAAGGCTGCAACTCCTTGCATTTAAACATGAGATGCACTCCTGCTCGGAACTTCCCCATCGCCAAGTTTTTCACTATACCCGTAACGCTGCTGGGTACTTTTTTATGGCGTTGTCCAGACGGATAATCAAGGGTGACATCCACTGTAAGAACTTTCGGTCTGCTTTGCTGCATTTCCACTGGGTTGTCCGCTAAAACATCTAGAGGAAAAGTAGTGGCGGAGTGACAACAACTAACGTCGGGTGTAAACTCGCTTCCGCATATTGTCGTGCTGACAGGGGCCGCATCTGTTTCATCAAATAAAAGCGGGCGCTTCACCGGTCGCCGCCTCTCTGATGGAGTTTGACCCTCTGTAGATGTGGGAACATTACATGGTTGCTGTTTTGATGCTGGGGATGTGAAGGGCCGACTCTTTTTCAAATTTTGTGCAGGTGAAACAACGTTAACTCTCTTGAAACGATACTGCCCGTCGCTTTCTTCTGAAATTTCACTTTCACTGGCAAGAGCGCTCTTGATAAACTTGCACAACAGGCATGCATTTCGAATTTTTAATGCACACTTTGCGCAAACACGCTTAGATTTCTTTTCGTCAGATTCTATTGCTACACCAACATGTGTCTTTAGCAGATCAGCTAGGGGAATTTTTGGCACTCCAGATCGCTGTGGAATCTTGAACAAATTTTCCGTGGAAACATACCTGCTTTTCTTTCCTTTGAAGTTGCCAAGTAAAATCTTGAAGTTCACGCAACACAACCTACAAGTATCAGAAATAACCGACCTTTCCGCTGGAGGATTGGCTGCTTTTGTCGGTGTAGCTGCCATTGCCATTGAAAGAACCCACTATTTCGAGTTCGTTTATCGGATAACGTACTGCGTTTTTAGCGCCATTCGCAGTTCTTTTACGCGGGCTTTCCCTCCTGTGATGTTTATTTCAAGGAGGCGGAGACTTTAAATTAATTGAGCCACGCCCCTCTGAACACCAGTCGCAGTAAAGATCGGACAGTCTCCCTATTTTTCCCGCCGAAACCCCTCCACTCCCCCCACCCACTCGATAGTTATATCGCTCTCCCCAGTTCGCGCTCGCTTTTAAAAACAAAGATGGTGAACCGATGATCAAACGGAAAAATAGGGGACTGTGAACAGTCTACTTAAAGGAAGGCATAAACAGAACTAAAGTTATTATTCGAGAGCAAAGGAACATGGTTCACAGAAAACCATATAACTAACAAAATTATTTATTGTCAAAACTCATGAAGGTTACATTGACATTTCGTGGGGTGCGAAAAATAAGGTATCACGTACCCAAAGTTGGAAAGGTGTGCAAAACGGCTTTCAGAAAGGTTTATGGCATTTCTAAAAGCAAAATAGAAGGCCTGCTGAATAAAATCGACCTAAGGGGACCATCAGTAGAACCTGACAAAAGGGGACAAAATACGCCTCGGAAACTTTTACCTGCAGCAAGGAATGCGGTCATAGACTTCATACTTTCCTACAAGGCAACAGAATCGCACTATTGAAAGTCACGAACACGGCGCAAAAAATACTTCAACTCAAACATTTCAATGCATCAAATGTGGTCTGAATTTGTCCGCCTGCTCCCCTGTTTGCAAACAACCAGTTTAAGAAAGAGAAATAAGAGACCTGTCATTAGTTTTTCAGCGTTTCGAAATGTATTTAATAGCAATTTGAAAGACGTGCTTAGTTTTAGAAAAGCAAGGCTTTACACGTGCCAAGTGTGCGACAAAACTATGAATAGAATGGGCCTTCTGATGGCTTTAAGAAAACGCACTTTGAGTCAGGATGACGAAATGCAGGATCTAAAATCTTTCAAGAGCGCGCACCTCAGAGAAAGCGAGATTAGATTTGCATCCCTTAAATACGACGTAACAGTTCTTGCATCAAAGGTCTAATTTTGTGTAAAGAGTACGGTTCAAAAGGTACGCAATAAATAACAGAGAAGCTATGATTGCGTTATGTCATGTCTGATGTAAGAGCGATTTAACATTGCATTTACGTTAAACGGCAAACAGCAGGCTGTTGCGCGCTTGCCATAAAAGTATGAAAATTATCTTATTCTATAACTCTTCTCTTTCTTTTCAGAAGTTACTTGATACACGATCGCCAACAGGGAGGAAATAACCTTTTATTTTTGACAAAACACAAGTTTAGAGTGACGTTTGTTTGTAAACGCGATACTTTATTGTTAAATGATTTCACGCGAACGTCGATAAAGTAAAAAAGAGAAAGATATTCATATTTTATCGACGATCACGCAAATTCAATTACGGGTTTTTTAATCTTCGCTACCAAAATGCAAATTTATTTATAATGTTCGAGATGCCAAAAAAAAAGAAAATTTGCTGAGTCACAATCTCTAAAATCGGCACCCTAATTCTGAAAATCGGTCTTGTTGAGTCCTTATTATAGAGTAGGAACATCGCTTCGGACATAAGAACTAAAACAATTTTAATAATCCTGAAGAGCTTCAAGCTTGATCGGGACACAGATCAGGTCACTTTAGTTAGTTCATAGCCATGGCAGGGGCTGGCTTAAAACTAATGGAGATAATTCTCGTCTCCTTAAGGGGTCTCACGGTGTTTAGGACAATTCCATATTTTAAGCTCGTTATGTATCTTGTATGTTACAAGATGCTATGGGAATGCTACGAAAGAAATAGGTTCGTTAACTTACAACTTAAATTTACGTGAATGATGCACAAAATTTAACTAAGAATAAAAAGAACAACGTTACTCATGAATTCATGAACGAGGGGAGTGATTCACAACTGCGAGCGTCATTTCCTTCTTAATGCATGCCTCGCTGCCCCACATATTTTGTAAAACTCTCTAAAAAAAAAAACGAAAAAAGCCTGGAAGCGTTTGAAATTCTGTGTTCACGGAGATTCTGGCATGCAATCACACACCAATTCTCTATTCAAGCCTACAGCAGACATCATTGGCGAGTTTTCTTGTCATCATTATCCCCCATTATTTTCAAGGAATGCACTTGTAGGTAATGTTTGGACGCTGTCATGGTTCATATGGGGTAGAAAACTAGCACCTCAAATTACACTCTAATCAGTTAAGTTTGTTGAAATATAAGTGCTACACGGCCAACGTTTGCAAAAAGGTAGCCCTTCCTTGTACTTGTACATGTTCATAGCCTTGACTTTAAGATCTTGAGTTCAGTTCCCATGGCTTGCTCCCGTCTGACCTTGTAGCTCTGTCGGTAGAGCAGCGGTTATTTAACCCGAAGGTTGTGGGTTCGAGTTCTTCTCTGTCCTTGTGTGGGCCCCTGCATTCCATTAGTAGGGCTAACTCTCACATGGTTCATATGGGATAGAAAACTATCACTTCAAATTACACTCTAATCGGTTAATGTCTGGAATAGGTAAGGCTCTTTTTAGCCAGATAAGTGTTTGATGAGCTCGAACCTGCCATTTTTGGCAAAATCTTCAACACTGATTCAGTTATAACAATCGCTTGTCTCGCGTTTTTGTGGCCGGCTATGAATGCTTATTTTGGAGCTGACTGGCCACTGTCCTCAGTGAATAAACACCTTTCAATTCAAAGGCATTTATGTGAAATGGATGTCTAGTCGTGAGCTGCTTTGCTTGTCTGTGAGATTGCAGTCGAGTAAGCCAATTACTACCGGGGCTTTCGCTTGACTTTTTAATTAGTAATTTTTACTGTTGTTCTAAATAATCTGAAGAGAGAGGGTGTAAAGATTACCAGTCAAACGGAAAATGTTGTGAAAGAGATTAGTGTGCATGTAATTTCCGTTTAGTTGTTGATTGAAACTGTTGGTTGTTTCTTTTCTGCTGCTAGCCAAAGAGTGTTTGATCATGCACTGTAACCCGCATACACTAACAACGATTAATTTTGTACTTTATACAAAAGCATATTTATTACCATATACACTATATTGCTTTCTGGGGTTAGAAACGGGAGCTCCGCTTTTAGGCTTGGTTAAATCT
>NW_027180208.1:12500-32500 GCF_036669925.1 Montipora capricornis | reverse complement strand
TTAAATGGCGGTCATTTTGGAATAGGGTGTATGGACTATACAAAAACCGGGAAGAAATCCATGATTCTTTGCTGTGCAGGTAAATATATGATTGCAATTCGCGTGCCAAGTGTGAAATTCTCTTGTGAATAACAATTGCGCTGTTGTTGTTGCGGTAAGGAACAGTAATTATTTCATATACGCATGCTATTGTTTTAATTCTCCTTCCATTCTCAGGCAGGAAACCCATGCTTCCGGTTGAGTCTGTCGTTCCATGTCCGCCTGACAAACTTCATGTTTTCTCGACCAACGCTTTAAACCGTTCGATTTTACTGAGCCCAACGCTTTGTTCTCGCTGGTCAGAGGCTTGCATTTTCCTAGTGAATTAATCGTGATGGATTCATTTTATTTTCTCGTTGGACCACATAGCTGGATTTCAGTGCACCACAGTGTCACGCGTGTTTTAATATCGAGTATATTCTTGATGTGTATGCGGCTTGAGTGCACAAAACAAAACGAAACGATCAAAGGTTAAGACAATACTTTTCCAGTCTCTGATGCAAAAGAAACGAACTCAAAGCAGTCAATCAAAAGGTCACGTTAACCATTATTCTTGCTGCTCCGGTTTGCTTCATTTGTTATTTTTTCTATATTTGTTATTTTCGTTATTTTTGTTATATTTGTAGAGCCCCCTTCCCTTTTCTGCCTTGAAGAATTGTTATTCTTGCAGCTATTGCTTGTGATCCGTTATATTAGCCTGTGTGGCTTGCTTGATTTGTTATTTTCGTTATTTTTGCTATAACTGTTATTTTCGGTATATTCCTTAGCACAGTTGTTATATTTGCTATTCTTGCGACTGCGTGCATTTCTGGACACAGTAAGTGAGATCTCGTAGACTTGTGATCCTGAGAAAACATTTTCTGGGAGTTGAGTTATTTTATTGTTATCGAGCACTCTAGAAATGAAAACATGAAACGTAATGTATATGAAAACTAGTCCAAAGCTAAGTAACGAAGTTTTAACTCATGTTAACACTACTTTTTAAAGTACACTCAGCAAAACTGAGTACAGAATTCGAATTCTCTGTGGAGTGTGCAGGCGCAAAGCTGTGTCATATCTTAAAGTTTACTTGGGGCAATATACTTACAGCCAAGATAGACGTGTGAGTCCTGAGAAAACATTTTCTGGGAGTTGAGTTATTCCATTGTTACGAAGATTCCTAGAAATAAAACATGTTGAAACTCAATGTATATGAAAACTGCTCCCAAACTAGCTAACGTGGTACTCATGTTAAGACTACTTTTTAAAGTACTGTCAGCAACAGTAATGCATTCGAATTAAACAAGAACAATTCAATGAATTCCATTTTAGCTTATATTGCAGTTTTGTTGTCAGGATTCGCTGATCACGGCTTTACTCGATTCTACTTACTTAATAGATAACAGTAATACAATTAATCCCAATTGTCCTACATAGGGTCTACGGGAACGACTCAGAGCGAACAAATCAAAACAAAAATGGAAGACAGTGGATTTGATAGTTTCAAAGAAAACAATAACAAGAACAGAACACAAAATAGCTGGAAAAAGCGTACAAAATCTAATGTATTCAAACTAAGGTAAATGTTTCTCAGGGAATAATAAAGCAAGAAACTGGCCCTCATCAACGGGTTGACGCACGGCCGGAGGAAAAGAAGAATATTTCTAGCCAGATGCTAAGGAGTACTGGCCCTGGTGCATGTGTGCTGGTAACGTAGACTTCTGATTTCTGAACAAGGATTTTAATGAGCAAATCAGTGCAATTAAAACACATACATTTTTCCGCGAGCATTAATGAAGAACTTTCTCTGTACGGATCATAAAGTAAAAAATCGCGCATAGTGTTTGGAAATAATAGAGTTTCAGGATGTCCTGGTTGTTTTAAATTTGGAGGACTTTTTGAGAACTATAATGATCTTTATTTCTGAATAATATGTATAATAATAATAATAACAATAATAATAATAATAATAATGATAATGATGATGATGATAATAATGATATAGATATATAAGAGTAATACAATGATATAGATATAGCTCTTTGGTATTACAAAGCTTTTGCTTTCATGTCCAAATTGAGCACTCTACTGGGATGAGTCATTGCCGCTAGCAATTGCGCATGCTCACTAGCCCGCTAGTTTGAGCACTCTGGCATGGCTTAGATGTACCACATGTGTGGGACATTTGGGGTGGCTTTATAAGCTTAACCTCCATCCCAGACATCAGCATTGCACTGATGGGGCCCAGAAGGCCGAAACAGTACTGTCTGCAGTTAATTTTAAACTTAGAATATTTTACCTTAAAGTAAAAATCTTAAGCAAGCCTAATTAGACATTATAAAAAATTACAAATTTATAGAAAATATTATTAGTTATACCCGTTGGTATACAAAAGTTGTTCATTTCTATAATTCATGCAATCGTTTGGAGTAAGCACTGATTGAAGTGGAGAGTTGAGGCGAAGACTTCCTGCCAAACCTCTGAGTCATGACCGGACCGTTGATCGAAATTTGGCAGGAATGCTCTTTCGCGTTAAACTGGCTCGGCCCGTCCCAGCAGACAGAAACAGACGTGATGTTTTGTAAAGAAGGCAAGAATATGGAAACTGGTTCATGACCCATGCCATTATGCGCCACTGTGTTTTTATCGATGAATGCGGCTACAACATCTGGACTGCCAGAAATCACGGGAGGGCGAGGCAGGGTGAGCGTGCATATAGACAAGTATGCGGCCAGCGAGGACAGAACGTGACCGTGGCCCTAGCAGTAGCCCCCGTCAACGGCCTGGTGTTTTATTCCGCCTAGATCGGCGGGATGAATGCACCTCGCTTTAACGACGCCTTGGGCCAGACGAGTCAAAACCTGGACCCCGACGAGGAGGTTATCTTCATTTACGACGGTGCGCTAGCACATCGAAATCCCGCCATCCCCGCGGCCAATACCGAGCTGGAGATGCTTCCGGCCTACAGCCCATTCCCGAACATGGTGGAGCAGGCAATCAGCTCACTGAAGGCAGTGATAAAAGGAGACGGATGGAGACCCAAAATTCAAGTTCGAATGGACGACGGACTGGAGGCCAGACCCCTAGGTATCCCGTTAGGAGAGATGCGAACCCAATTGCTACTCGATGCTCTTCAGCGCCGCAGAGGGCATAGGTGTTATAACTGCTGCTAAGGCCTACCAGTGGTTTAGGTTTACGCAAACCTAGTTGCCACGCTGGTTTAATTGGGAGGAAATTGAAGGCTAGTAACGTACTTTGCATTTATCTACAAAGTTCCCTTCATTTCTTCACAAATTCACGCTGATTGTGTAACGTTTTTATTCGAGAAAAGATTTTTGCGACAAGAATATAAAGAACACTCTGTTTGTATAAGCGCGCTAATGATTATCAACAAAATTTTATTGGTTGTTCATTGATGCTATTGACTGTTTAGCCATGGTTTAAAATTTTATTCAATGTATTGTTCACTAAAATGATTGCCCGATCACGCAAAAGAATACTCTTTTCATGTTATTGAATTTACAATGCGCGCAAATGAAAGATGCTTTGACGAATTTAAATTTGGCAAGACGGTAATGAAAGTCTTGAAACTTAATTGAATGTTTACAATTACGCAGATATCCTTGTGGAGGGTGCATTTCGCGCAATTGAATGCCGATTATAAATAAATAAATACATTCCTTTATTTAACACTGTCGCAGTCAAGGACTGAATTACAGTGTTGGTCAGAGCAATACATATTTCAATTATAAAAATATAAACAGAAATAGATAGCAAGAAACAATACAATTGATATAATTGGATTTACTATTACGTTGACGCAGCAGTCGCATATTTCACAATAACGAAATTACCGAAACGGTTAGTTTTCGTCACCAAAGTGGCATTAGGTTAATGTCTTAGATTGTTAATGAGAGGACTGGCTAATTATGCGTTTATGTATAAGCGGATGCAGCGGGTTTTCCGGGCAGACTTTCAGTACAAACTTTGTGCATGCTGTTGTTTTACGCTCCTGAAGGGTAGAAATACCAGCCCTGGTTAACGCATTCACATAAGAAATAAAGGGGAATATAACCTGCTAAAGTGCGGCTCTAAATTCTCTCCAGATCTTGTGACAAATATTTGGAGTAGCGCCCGTCAACGGCCTGGTGTTTCATTCCGCCTAGATCGGCGGGATGAATGCACCTCGCTTTAACGACGTCTTGGGCCAGACGAGTCAAAACCTGGACCCCGACGAGGAGGTTATCTTCATTTACGACGGTGCGGCAGCACATCGAAATCCCGCCATCCCAGCGGCCAATACCGAGCTGGAGACGATTCCGGCCTTCAGCCCATTCCTGAACATGGTGGAGCAGGCAATCAGCTCACTGAAGGCAGTGATAAAAGGAGACGGATCGAGGCCCAAAATTCAAGTTCGAAAGGACGACAGAGCGGAGGTCAGACCCCTAGGTATCCCGTTGGGAGAGATGCGAACCCAATTGCTACTCGATGCTCTTCAGCGCTGCAGAGGGCATAGGTGTTATAACTGCTGCTAAGGCCTAGCAGTGGTTTAGGTTCACGCAAACCTAGTTGCCACGCTGGCTTAATTGGGAGAAAATTGCAGGCAAGTAACGTACTTTGCATTTATCTACAAAGTTCCCTTCATTTGTATACAAATTTATGCTGATTGTGTAACGTTTTTATTCGAATAAAAGATTTTTGCGACAAGAATATAAAGAACACCCTGTTTGTATAAGCGCGCTAATGATTATCAACAAAATGTTATTGGTTATTCATTGATGCGATTGACTCATGTTAACACTACTTTTTAAAGTACACTCAGCAAAACTGAGTACAGAATTCGAATTCTCTGTGGAGTGTGCAGGCGCAAAGCTGTGTCATATCTTAAAGTTTACTTGGGGCAATATACTTACAGCCAAGATAGACGTGTGAGTCCTGAGAAAACATTTTCTGGGAGTTGAGTTATTCCATTGTCATGAAGCTCCCTAGAAATAAAACATGTTGAAACTCAATGTATATGAAAACTGCTCCAAAACTAGCTAACGCGGTACTCATGTTAAGACTACTTTTTAAAGTACTGTCACCAACAGTAATGCATTCGAATTAAACAAGAACAATTCAATGAATTCCATTTTAGCTTATATTGCAGTTTTGTTGTCAGGATTCGCTGATCACGGCTTTACTCGATTCTACTTACTTAATAGATAACAGTAATACAATTAATCCCAATTGTTCTACATAGGGTCTACGGGAACGACTCAGAGCGAACAAATCAAAACAAAAATGGAAGACAGTGGATTTGATAGTTTCAAAGAAAACAATAACAAAAACTAAAACAGAACACAAAATAGCTGGAAAAAGCGTACAAAATCAAATGTATTCAAACTAAGGTAAATGTTTCTCAGGGAATAATAAAGCAAGAAACTGGCCCTCATCAACGGGTTGACGCACGGCCGGAGGAAAAGAAGAATATTTCTAGCCAGATGCTAAGGAGTACTGGCCCTGGTGCATGTGTGCTGGTAACGTAGACTTCTGATTTCTGAACAAGGATTTTAATGAGCAAATCAGTGCAATTAAAACACATACATTTTTCCGCGAGCATTAATGAAGAACTTTCTCTGTACGGATCATAAAGTAAAAAATCGCGCATAGTGTTTGGAAATAATAGAGTTTCAGGATGTCCTGGTTGTTTTAAATTTGGAGGACTTTTTGAGAACTATAATGATCTTTATTTCTGAATAATATGTATAATAATGATAATAATCATAATAATAATAATAATAATAATAATAATAATAATAATGATAATGATGATGATGATGATAATGATGATGATGATAATGATATAGATAGATAAGAGTAATACAATGACATAGATATAGCTCTTTGGCATTACAAAGCTTTTGCTTTCATGTCCAAATTGAGCACTCTACTGGGATGAGTCATTGCCGCTAGCAATTGCGCATGCTCACTAGCCCGCTAGTTTGAGCACTCTGGCATGGCTTAGATGTACCACATGTGTGGGACATTTGGGGTGGCTTTATAAGCTTAACCTCCATCCCAGACATCAGCATTGCACTGATGGAGCCCAGAAGGCCGAAACAGTACTGTCTGCAGTTAATTTTAAACTTAGAATATTTTACCTTAAAGTAAAAATCTTAAGCAAGCCTAATTAGACATTATAAAAAATTACAAATTTATAGAAAATATTATTAGTTATACCCGTTGGTGTACAAAAGTTCTTCATTTCTATAATTCATGCAATCGTTTGGAGTAAGCACTGATTGAAGTGGAGAGTTGAGGCGAAGACTTCCTGCCAAACCTCTGAGTCATGACCGGACCGTTGATCGAAATTTGGCAGGAATGCTCTTTCGGGTTAAACTGGTTCGGCCCGTCCCGTCCCAGCAGACAGAAACAGACGTGATGTTTTGTAAAGAAGGCAAGAATATGAAAACTGGTTCATGAACCATGCCATTATGCGCCACTGTGTTTTTATCGATGAATGCGGCTACAACATCTGGACTGCCAGAAATCACGGGAGGGCGAGGCAGGGTGAGCGTGCATATAGACAAGTATGCGGCCAGCGAGGACAGAACGTGACCGTGGCCCTAGCAGTAGCCCCCGTCAACGGCCTGGTGTTTCATTCCGCCTAGATCGGCGGGATGAATGCACCTCGCTTTAACGACGCCTTGGGCCAGACGAGTCAAAACCTGGACCCCGACGAGGAGGTTATCTTCATTTACGACGGTGCGCCAGCACATCGAAATCCCGCCATCCCAGCGGCCAATACCGAGCTGGAGACGCTTCCGGCCTACAGCCCATTCCCGAACATGGTGGAGCAGGCAATCAGCTCACTGAAGGCAGTGATAAAAGGAGACGAATGGAGACCCAAAATTCAAGTTCGAATAGACGACGGAGTGGAGGCCAGACCCCTAGGTATCCCGTTAGGAGAGATGCGAACCCAATTGCTACTCGATGCTCTTCAGCGCTGCATAGAGCATAGGTGTTATAACTGCTGCTAAGGCCTAGCAGTGGTTTAGGTTCACGGAAACCTAGTTGCCACGCTGTCTTAATGGGAAGGAAATTGAAGGCAAGTAACGTACTTTGCATTTATCTACCAAGTTCCCTTTATTTGTTCACAAATTCACGCTGATTGTGTAACGTTTTATTCGAGAAAATATTTTTGCGACAAGAATATAAAGAACACTCTGTTTGTATAAGCGCGCTAATGATTATCAACAAAATGTTATTGGTTGTTCATTGATGATGCTATTGACTGTTTAGCCATGGTTTAAAATTTTATTCAATGTATTGTTCACTAAAATGATTGCCCGATCACGCAAAAGAATACTCTTTTGATGTTTTTGAATTTACAATGCGCGCAAATGAAAGATGCTTTGACGAATTTGAATTTGGCAAGACAGTAATGAAAGTCTTGAAACTTAATTGAATGTTTACAATTACGCAGATATCCTTGTGGAGGGTGCATTTCGCGCAATTGAATGCCGATTCTAAATAAATAAATACATTCCTTTATTTAACACTGTCGCAGTCAAGGACTGAATTACAGTGTTGGTCAGAGCAATACATATTTCAATTATAAAAATATAAACAGAAATAGATAGCTAGCAAGAAACAATACAATTGATATAATTGGATTTACTATTACGTTGACGCAGCAGTCGCATATTTCACAATAACGAAATTACCGAAACGGTTAGTTTTCGTCACCAAAGTGGCATTAGGTTAATATCTTAGATTGTTAATGAGAGGACTGGCTAATTATGCGTTTATGTATAAGCGGATGCAGCGGATTTTCCGGGAAGACTTTCAGTACAAACTTTGTGCATGCTGTTGTTTTACGCTCCTGAAGGGTAGAAATACCAGCCCTGGTTAACGCATTCACATAAGAAATAAAGGGGAATATAACCTGCTAAAGCGCGCCTCTAAATTCTCTCCAGATCTTGTGACAAATATTTGGAAAGGTTGGCAAAAACGACACAGGCGTACTCCAAAATAGAGCGTCTGTTAGCTGTCTTCACTACGTACTCGCAGTGAGCAGCCCATGAGACGTCATTAGAGATATACACACCGAGTTGCCACCGGTGACAATGGGTTGGAGCTCTCAGCTATTATAGTGAAGAAAGTTAACACGCATCTCTTTACATTTTACTGGGTTAGGCTGCATGTTGTTGTTACTAGCAAATTCTTTAACCTCCGAAACGATGTGGTGCATTATTGGTGAATTCCTGGGTATAACTTTCATTATTGTAAGATCGACAACAAACTTTGCTCTCAGGCTCCAATTGTTAACAAGCTCATTCACCATCACTGCAAAAGGCATGAGCGCTAGTTTCTGCCTTGATTGGCGCAAACGAACGTATTTTCGCATTATTGTCTGACTTTTAGTGCAAATGATTGCATATTTTCTCGAAATGAACAGCAAGAGGTGTACGTACATGTAGTAAAGCTAAAAATAATAAATGAAAAGAAAAAATTAAATAGACATGATAAAATCACTGTCGGGATAAAAATGTACCGACATTAGTTTAGTTATACATTGTCTTTTCGCTACATTGATTGTCATTGTGGCTTTATTAATTCTATTGTTATTAAATTGTTTGAAATAGAATAGCATACATGAATGCACATGCGCCGAATGTGTTTTTTTTTTATTAATTAGAATACTATTTATTGTAAAATTTAAATAATTGAATGTAATAATCATGTAAATATTCACTTTCTTTTAGCCTTCTTAATCTTGTAGGTAATTATTGTGAAGTTTTAATAAATTTTCTAATAATAATAATAATAATGCACTACATGTACAAATTATTATTATTATTATTATTATTATTATTATTATTATTATTATTATTATTATTATTATTATTATTATTGATTGCTGCTATTCCCAGCGAGATTAAATGTAGTGCATATAAAACCCAAATTACGCCTGATGATCTCTTCAAAATGGAGGATATACTTCAGTTAACTAAAAACCCTTCCCTCTCCTTGGCCAAAATGAGGTGGAAACATTATTACAAACTTTTTAATGAAAACTGTATCATTGTGCCTACTGATGTGAAAGCTTGGGAACAACTCTTCCCCGATTCGTTTGTTTCCTAGAAAGCTAACTTTCAAAAGATATATAAAATAACTAAAGATAATAAACTAAGGCAATTCTTATTTAAGCTCCTGCATAGGATAACTGTTACTAAGCGAGAACTGAAAAGATTAAAATTACAGTCGATGATCAATGCTCTCTATGCTCAAGTCAAGACTCTATACTTCATACATTTTTGGACTGTTCTACTACGTCCTCATTTTACAACGATATTGTGAAATGGTTCAATAATCTTAGCAACTTAAAACTTACTCCCCCGAATGAACAGGTTCTATTCCATACAAAGGAGGAAAAATGCAAACTGACGAACGCCCAAGAACGCAGACTAGATATTCTCCTTCTTTACACCAAATATTATTTATACACTTGTAAATCACTTTCTAAGACGCCTAACTTTGTAGAACTACAGAGGAAAATTGAATGGCAATGGAAACTTGAAAACTGCTCTTATGTTTGATACTAACACCCCCCCCCCCCCCCCCGTCTTAATTGTTGTTATGTTATTGCAGTTTCGTTCTCAGCATTTGCTGACCTTTACTCGATTCTACTTAGATAAGAGCAGTACAATGAAACCCAAATGACCTCGATGGAGCCCGCGCAATCGACCGCCAACGTAGACTTCTGATTTCTGAACAAGGATGTTAATGACCGAATCAGTGCAATTTAAACACATACATTTTTCTGCGAGCATTAATGAAAAACTTTCTCTGTACGGATCATAAAGTAAAAAATCCAAGTTTTCGCGCATAGTGTTCGGAAATAATAGAGTTTCATGATGTCCTGATTGTCTAAATTTGGAGGACTTTTTGAGAACTATAAAATCTTTATTTATAAATAATAATAATAATAATTTTAAACATACAATATTTTACAATAAAATAAAAATCTTAACCAAGCTTAATTAGAAATTATAAAAAATTACAAATTTATAGAAAAATAATATTATTCGTTATACCCGTGGTGTATAAAGAGTGTTCATTTCCATAATTCGTGCAATCATTTGGAGTAAACACTTATTAAAATATCATTGTTATGATTACCATTGCTATACAAATATTAATAATGGTAACAATAATAATCATACGCATTTATTCGAGATATTGTCATTTCCTTGAGGCCAAAACTAATCTTTGTCGGTAGCAATCAACTTGACTTTTTTATGAGTTCCTTTCTTTAATAAGGGGACCTCGCTCAAATGAAAAAATAGGTGTTACAAAAAGAACCAACATTACATACTGGAATAACAGTTAGTATTAATCTTAGAAGGCTAAGGTCCAAATCCACCTTAATTTTAACGTAACACTTAATTAGCTCGATACCCAAGCTGAAAACAAAGCAGTAATTAGCAGCTCTCGCAACCGGCTATTATTAGGTATTGTAATCAGCTTCTATTGTTTAAGTCTAAGTCATTGTTTCAATTGTTTAGTCTTTTGTTTTTGGGTTTGGGTATCGAGCCAATCACATTATACGTTTCGAGAGCTGCTACATGACTCCCAAAAAGGGTTATTTATTACTATTGACACTTTGTTTAAATCAGCTGTATGCGTCGTTGGTATATAAGTCACACTGTACTCTATACAGTAACCAGGCACATAGCTATGTCATATTTTGAAAGTTTATTTGGGTCAACAAACTTAAGGGATTGTAGCCTGCTAAGTCCTGAGAAAACATTTTCTGGGAGGCGACTTATTTCATTGCTATCAAGATATCTAGAAATGAAAATAAGAAACCTAATGTATATTAAAACTAGTCCAAAACTAAGTAACGAAGTTTTAACTCATGTTAACACTACTTTTTAAAGTACATTCAGCAACAGTAGAGCACTCGAACTAAACAAGAACAATTCCGTGAATTCAATTTTAGCTTTTATTGCAGTTTCGTTCTCAGCATTCGCTGATCACGGCTTTACTCAATTCTACTTAAATAAGAGCAGTACATTTAAACCCAAATGACCTCCATGGGGTTCGCGCAAACGACTCAGAGCGATCAAATCAAGGGAGAAAGTGGACAATTCTTTGTGGAGTATCCAGGCGAAAAGCTGTGTCACATCATAAAAGTTTACTTGGGGAATATACTTACAGCCGAGATAGACGTGTGAGTCCTGAGAAAACATTTTCTGGGAGTTGAGTTATTCCATTGTTATGAAGACTCCTAGAAATAAAAACATGAAACCCAATGTATATGAAAACTAGTCCAAAACTGGGTAACGTGGTACTCATGTTAATACTACTTTTGAAAGTACTATCAGCAACAGTACTGCATTCGAATTAAACAAGAACAATTCAATGAATTCCATTTTAGCTTATGTTGCAGTTTTGTTCTCAGGATTCGCTAATCACGGCTTTACTCGATTCTACTTAATTAATAGATAACAGCAATACAATTAATTCCAATTATCCTCCACAGGCTCTACGGGAACGACTCAGAGCAAACAAATCAAAACGAAAAAGGTGACAGCGGATTTCGTAGTTTTAAAAAAAGCAGTAAGAAAAACTAAAACTTAACACAAAAAAGCTGGAAAAATCAAACAAAATCAAAAGTATTCAAACTAAGGTAAATGTTTCTCAGCAAATAATAAAGCAAGAGACTAGCTCTCATCAACTGGTTGACGCGCGGCCGGAGGAAAAAGTAAGAGGAATATTCTAGCCAGATTCTAAGGAGCTGCCCTGGTGTGTGCGCTTACCGTAGATTTCTGATTTCTGAACAAGGATTTTAATGACCAATGTGAGCCAATCATTTTCACCAGCAGGTTTCCATATCTGTTGCTATGTTCGCAAATTTCTCTCTAGTCATATGTAGTTATGATTGAATAATTTTGTGCTGGTTCCATGTAGTTATGCTGGCTTCTGCTAGTGGTATATGCACATGTAATTATGCTGGCTGGTGATTGGTTATATGTAGTTATCCTAGCTTGATTTCTTTCATAGCCATGCATATGTAGGTATACTGGCTTGTGGCTAGTGATATGTAGTTATGCTAGCTTTGTTTTTCTTTTCTGGCATCAAGGGTCAACCAACGCGTCGACTTTGTGTCTTGACATGGTTTTGTGTGCCCGCCAGGTTAATTTTAAATTTCCTAGCCCACTTCACCCTTTCGATCTCATTTAGTATAATACTAGTCTTCCTGCTTTGGTTTTCGTTTGGTTCTGGGTCCTGTTTTGGTTTTGCAGATTGTCATCATACCAAAAGCCAAGTCCAGTCGCTGTACATCTTAACTACCCTCACGAAACGTAGCAGCCCTCGATCTAGTGTCTAAGCCAGCAACGCGGCTGTGCGGGCTGTTCCTGCAAGAACGGTCAACACAAGTTCAGTCTATCGCATTAGTGCCTGACCCTGATGTCTCTACCCACCCAAATGAGTCTGTGCTAGCAGAGTCGGTGCAATCCATGTTATCACCACAGTGTATGGAGACCTTGATAACCCCAGTTGCAGAGGAAGTTTCTTGTCGTTTATCTCCTGCTGAGGCTTCCAGCAATCCGTCTCCAGCAGCATTATCAACTTTACAAGAGGTTCCAGTCAGTTCCCCCGTTGGCCAGAATACTGAGGAGGCTGCCTCCACTGTTGTTCAAAATAGCTTGGCCAATGCTTCGGCTGCCTTGACAGGGCTGATCCCCCAAGTTTCAGCATCCAACCCGGTGCCAGGTCAGTTGTTTCAATCCGTGAGTTTACCAGTGAATGCCCGTTTATCAGAAAAAATACGGGCGAAAATTTGGAAGGATGAATATGTAGACTTTGGTTCACTACTTGCCAACCCTGTGTTGGCCGATCAATATCAAATAACCGTTAATAATTCAGAGAGTAGTTTAACTCCCTCTCTTTGCCTTGAACCATTGTCTAAAAACAAAAAAGTAATGACAATTGAAACAACGCTAAGCAGTTTTCGTGTTTTTGTGGGGGCTTACACAAAACATCTCCCTTATAAGGCCCCCGCCCTCATGAAATATGGGGAGATAATCCAGGACTTGGCTGGGAGGGGCCACAACTGGACATTTTACGACGAGAATTTTCGTTTTCTGAGGCAGGCACACCGTGCTGCTCTTGCCTGGGATCGAATCCATGGCGAGTTGTGGCTTAAGTCGCAAGTTTCCCTGCGACGACCACTCCAAAACCCAGCTCATCCACCAAAAGGAAAGGCAGATTTTGTCCCGAAAGGATATTGTTTTAAATTCCATAAGGATCGAAAGTGCGAGGGGTCACATCCAATTTCAAAATGCACTTTTCGTGGCTCATCAAGAATTGCCAGTTCTCAGCTCCGACCTGCCAAGTCCTTACCCTCCCAGCCTCCCCACTCCAGTAAAAGTTAAGAGATTAGGTTTTCTTTTAGATAGGTACAACTCTTCCACTGTTGAATTTTTGTCATTTGGTTTTATTCAGGGTTTTCCGGTTCAATTTCAAGGGGAGCGTAAATCTCGAACAGCTACGAATTTAATGTCAGCTCTGGATAACCCTGAAGCTGTTGATGCTAAGCTCCAAAAAGAGCTGGAAGCCCATAGATTGGCAGGTCCTTTCCAGTCCCCTCCTCTGACTGCCTTCTGGATTCACCTCTCGGCTTAGTCCCAAAGAAGGTTCTGGGTGAATTTCACTTAATCCATCATTTGTCTTTTCCTAACGGTTTCTTTGTTAACGACGGCATTTCCTCAGATCATACCAGTGTTAAATATGCTACAATTGAGACCATCCAACTGATTAAAAGTGCTGGTCCAGGTTGTTTTTTGGGCAAGACAGATGATGTTAAAAATGCATTCCGGGTTATCCCCATTCATCCTGATGATTACGGTCTCCTTGGGATGCAGTGGAGGGGGCTGTATTACTATGACCGATGCATGCCAATGGGTTGTTCTTCTTCCTGCTTAACTTTTGAAATGTTTAGCACTGCTGTGGAATCGATTGCTCGTAATAAGCTAAAAATTTATTACATTTTACACATCCGGCTTGATGATCACCTCCTAGTTGCTCCTACTGAGCAACTATGTTAACAACAGTTGGATTTGTTGATGTCACTTTGCTCTTACCTGGGTATTCCCATAGCACCAGAGGAGACGTGTGGCCCTTCCACTACCATGTCTTTTGCGGGTATTGAATTGGCCTTCCTTCTTTTGGAGGCTGATAAGATCGCAAAGTGTATTTCCCAGATCTCAGATTTTATCCACCGCAAAAAGGTCACCTTAATAATACCTGACCTGCTAAACACCCTTACTCGCAGTCGGACACTGAATTGCTAAGGGACCGAAAGACCTGTGCTGCCGGCTAGGCGCACGGCCCCTGAATACCACCCATGTATGACCTCGGAGCACAGCACCACAGCCAGATAGAATAGGCTGCGAGTCGATTTTTCTGAGGGAGGAAAACCGGAGTACCCAGAGAAAAACCCTCGGAGTCAGGTTGAGATCGACTGAAACTCAGCCCACATGCGATATCGGAGTCGAGAGTTGAACCCGGCTCGCAGAGGTGGAAAGCACGGTTGCTAAACACTGAGCCATCCTGACTCCCCAAGAGAGTGCAGGTGCAGTCCCTCAACGGCCTCTTAAATTTTGCTTGTTCAGTGATAAGGCCAGATCGAGCCTTTTTAATACGTCTAATTGACTTGACGGTGGGTGTGCGTTTGCCAGATCATCACATTAGACTTAATCGCGAGGTAAAAGAGGATCTCAAAACATTGCTGTCTTTTTTCTTGGATTTCAATGGAAGGTCTTTTTTCTTGGAAGACGTTTGTCTCAATTCCTCCAAATTAAATCTATTCACCGATGCGTCTGGTGCACATGGTTTTGGTGCTATATTTGGGCCCCACTGGACCAGAATATTGCGACTCTAGAGTTTTATCCTGTTGTCTTAAGTCTGTACTTTTTGGGCGAAGCTTTGGGTAATCAGTGCATATTGCTTTTTTGACCTTTCACCTTTCCTGAATTCAGATAATAATCCCTTTCTTTCTCTTTCATTAACGACTTGTGGACTGGACTCCACGCGTTATAAAGGTCCTAGCTTTCTCATTGGTGCCGCCTCATTTACTGCAGAGCGGGGAATGTCTGATGCTCAAATAGGGGCTTTGGGTTGCTGGAAGTCGAATGCTTTTTTTTTAAGTGTATTAGAATACCGCCGCTTTCCACATAATACAACATAATAATATTTGTAAGTAATTCTTGCATAGCATGCGGGGGAGGCTGTGCAAGGGTTACTTGAAAATGATGGGACTAAATAGCGAGGGCAGCAGTCCCATCATTTTCCTGTACTTATATACAAAGGATTATGGGGTTCTGATTAGCATGGGCAGCAGTTCCCCATTGTCCTACTTCCAGGCTAAGGGCCTGATTTTTCTTTTCTTTTCATGGTTTCTAGAACTGACTTGCAAGGGCGGCAGTTCTCTTTGTTTGTGCAGTTATTTTAATACAAGGTTTCTTAGTATTTTAGGCAAAAACTATGACTACTTTCTTGCCAATTTGCTACTTGAACTGATCGGCAAGGGCAGCAGCTCTTCTTTTCAGTTATATTGTCTCTTTTAAGACTAGTCCTACTAGACGTATTAGGCATACAATTGTAGCTCGGAACACCTTCTTATCCATAGCTACTTGAACTGATTTGCAAGGGCAGCAGTTCTACTTCCTAGTTGGAATAGATAAACTTTCGTCGAGGAGGCGCATGTGACCTCTTATATCTTTCGGATTTTTGGCAAGTAAAGATGCTTTTGTTTTTGTCCAAATTTTTGGGGGCTGCATTTCCCTCGGGTGGGGCGGCAGTATGATATCCATCATTCTGCTTGGCGAGTTTTGTGCCCTCGCCTTTACTGGGCTCATTACATTTTTTCTTGAAACAAATAATTTTATAATTAAATGGATAACTTCATTGATTAAACGGGCTCTGGGCCTTTGTCCTGAGCCATTTCACTCCACTTGGTGGTTACTACCTCAGTAAATGAGCTCAGGTAATGCAGCAGCAACATTCAAAGGTATTCCTTATTTGGAGAGCGAGAAGAGGCATAAAAAGATTATTTGTCTAACAAATAGAATTTTTGTTTTTCTCCCTGGGCCTTTGCTCTGAGCCATTTCACTCCACTTGGTGGTTACTATCTTTTTCTAAATGGCCAGCAAACGAGATCAGGTAACGCAGCCCAACATTTAAAGGTATTCCTCATTTGGAGAGGGAGAAAGGGCATAAATAGGTGTTACAAAATTAATAAAATGACATACTGGAATAACAGTTAGTATTAATATTACAAGACTAAGGTCTGAATGCATCTTTAATTTTAGACCCAAAAAGGGTTATTTATTACTATTGACACTTAGTTTAAATCAGCTGTGAGTCGCTTTGTAAGTAAGTCACACTGTTCTTTATGCAGTGACCAGGCAAATAGCTATGTCATATTGTGAAAGCGAGTTTATTTGGGGGTCAATACAATTATAGCCCAGTTAGCCTTGTGAGTCCTGAGAAAACATTTTCTGGGAGTTGAGTTATTTCATTGCTATCATGATATCTAGAAATGAAAATAAGAAACTTAATGTATATTAAAAGTAGTCCAAAACTACGTAACGAAGTTTTAACTCATGTTAACACTACTTTGCTCCTTTCTTTAATAATTAAAGGGGCTAGGTCACGCTATTTTAGGCATTTTCAGCACTAACCGAATGGTCATAGAAGTAACTAAAATATCAAAATAACTGTTCAAAGCTATAGACGAACTCTAACAAAACACAGGGAAGCCAAGAAGGGACATGGATGGACAAAACTGGAGAGGATTGAAATGGATTGAATTTGGGTAAATTTGAAAAACGTCGGCCCACCTTTTTTCAAATTTATATCAGTCTATATCAAAATGTCATTTACAAAACTTGAAAATCATTTTCAGCTGTTATGTTGCCGTGATTTTGCAAATGAAAGACTCTTGCTCTGCCAAATTGACGTTTAGAGCTCATAATTAACAAAATTAAATAAAATTACCTAAAATAGCGTGACCTAGCCCCTTTAAGGGGACCTGGCTCAAATGAAAAAATAGGTGTTACAAAAAGAATAATATGACATAATGCAATAACAGATAGTACTAACCTTACAAGACTTAGGTTCAAATGCGCCTTAATTGTAGACCCGAAAAGGGTTATTTATTGCTATTGACACTTTGATTAAATCAGCTGTGTAAGTCGCTTTGTAAGTAAGTCAGACTATTCTTTGTGCAGTAACGAGGCTCATCATGTCATATCTTAAACGTTTACTTGGGGCAATATACTTACAGCAAAAATAGACGTGTGAGTCCTGAGAAAACATTTTCTGGGAGTTGAGTTATTTCATTGTTATCAAGTCGTCTAGAAATGAAAACATGAAACGTAATGTACATGAAAACTAGTCCAAAACTAAGTAACGAAGTTTTAACTCATGTTAACACTCCCTTTTAAAGGACACTCAGCAGCAGTACAGAATTCGAATTAAACAAGAACAATTCCATGAATTCAATTTTAGCTTTTATTGCAGTTTCGTTCTCAGCATTCGTTGATCACGGCTTTACTCAATTCTACTTAAATAAGAGCAATAAATTTAAACCCAAATGACCTCCATGGGGTTCGCGCAAACGACTCAGAGCGATCAAATCAAAGGAAAAATGGATGACAGTGGACAATGCTTTGTGGAGTGTCCAGGCGCAAAGCTGTGTCATATCTTAAAAGTTTACTTGGGGCAATATACTTACAGCCGAGATAGACGTGTGAGTCCTGAGAAAACATTTTCTGGGAGTTGAGTTATTCCATTGTTATGAAGACTCCTAGAAATAAAAACATGAAACCCAATGTATATGAAAACTAGTCCAAAACTGGGTAACGTGGTACTCATGTTAATACTACTTTTGAAAGTACTATCAGCAACAGTACTGCATTCGAATTAAACAAGAACAATTCAATGAATTCCATTTTAGCTTATGTTGCAGTTTTGTTCTCAGGATTCGCTAATCACGGCTTTACTCGATTCTACTTAATTAATAGATAAGAGCAATACAATTAATTCCAATTATCCTCCACAGGCTCTACGGGAACGACTCAGAACAAACAAATCAAAACGAAAAAGGTGACAGCGGATTTCGTAGTTTTAAAAAAAGCAGTAAGAAAAACTAAAACTTAACACAAAAAAGCTGGAAAAATCAAACAAAATCAAAAGTATTCAAACTAAGGTAAATGTTTCTCAGCAAATAATAAAGCAAGAGACTAGCTCTCATCAACTGGTTGACGCGCGGCCGGAGGAAAAAGTAAGAGGAATATTCTAGCCAGATTCTAAGGAGCTGCCCTGGTGTGTGCGCTTACCGTAGATTTCTGATTTCTGAACAAGGATTTTAATGACCAATGTGAGCCAATCATTTTCACCAGCAGGTTTCCATATCTGTTGCTATGTTCGCAAATTTCTCTCTAGTCATATGTAGTTATGATTGAATAATTTTGTGCTGGTTCCATGTAGTTATGCTGGCTTCTGCTAGTGGTATATGCACATGTAATTATGCTGGCTGGTGATTGGTTATATGTAGTTATCCTAGCTTGATTTCTTTCATAGCCATGCATATGTAGGTATACTGGCTTGTGG
Source organism: Montipora capricornis (assembly GCF_036669925.1). NCBI lineage: Eukaryota > Metazoa > Cnidaria > Anthozoa > Scleractinia > Acroporidae > Montipora > Montipora capricornis. The sequence continues at coordinate 13,810 of NW_027180208.1, read as the reverse complement.
CTAGTGATATGTAGTTATGCTAGCTTTGTTTTTCTTTTCTGGCATCAAGGGTCAACCAACGCGTCGACTTTGTGTCTTGACATGGTTTTGTGTGCCCGCCAGGTTAATTTTAAATTTCCTAGCCCACTTCACCCTTTCGATCTCATTTAGTATAATACTAGTCTTCCTGCTTTGGTTTTCGTTTGGTTCTGGGTCCTGTTTTGGTTTTGCAGATTGTCATCATACCAAAAGCCAAGTCCAGTCGCTGTACATCTTAACTACCCTCACGAAACGTAGCAGCCCTCGATCTAGTGTCTAGGCCAGCAACGCGGCTGTGCGGGCTGTTCCTGCAAGAACGGTCAACACAAGTTCAGTCTATCACATTAGTGCCTGACCCTGATGTCTCTACCCACCCAAATGAGTCTGTGCTAGCAGAGTCGGTGCAATCCATGTTATCACCACAGTGTATGGAGACCTTGATAACCCCAGTTGCAGAGGAAGTTTCTTTTCGTTTATCTCCTGCTGAGGCTTCCAGCAATCCGTCTCCAGCAGCATTATCAACTTTACAAGAGCTTCCTGTCAGTTCCCCCGTTGGCCAGAATACTGAGGAGACTGCCTCCACTGTTGTTCAAAATAGCTTGGCCAATGCTTCCGCTGCCTTGACAAGGCGGATCCCCCACGTTTCAGCATCCAACCCGGGGCCAGGTCAGTTGTTTCAATCCGTGAGTTTACCAGTGAATGCCCGTTTATCAGAAAAAATACGGGCGAAAATTTGGAAGGTTGAATATGTAGACTTTGGTTCACTACTTGTCAACCCTGTGTTGGCCGATCAATATCAAATAACTGTTAATATTTCAGAGAGTAGTTTAACTCCCTCTCTTTGCCTTGAACCATTGTCTAAAAACAAAAAAGTAATGACAATTGAAACAACGCTAAGCAGTTTTCGTGTTTTTGTGGGGGCTTACACAAAACAACTCCCTTATAAGGCCCCCGCCCTCATGAAATATGGGGAGATAATGGAGGACTTGGCTGGGAGGGGCCACAACTGGACATTTTACGACGAGAATTTTCGTTTTCTGAGGCAGGCACACCGTGCTGCTCTTGCCTGGGATCGAATCCATGGCGAGTTGTGGCTTAAGTCGCAAGTTTCCCTGCGACGACCACTCCAAAACCCAGCTCATCCACCAAAAGGAAAGGCAGATTTTGTCCCGAAAGGATATTGTTTTAAATTCCATAAGGATCGAAAGTGCGAGGGGTCACATCCAATTTCAAAATGCACTTTTCGTGGCTCATCAAGAATTGCCAGTTCTCAGCTCCGACCTGCCAAGTCC
>NW_027180208.1:0-7500 GCF_036669925.1 Montipora capricornis | reverse complement strand
CTAAGGAGTTGCCCTGGTGTGTGCTGTTAACGTAGACTTCTGATTTCTGAACAAGGATTTTAATGACCAAATCGGTGCAATTAAAACACATACATTTTTCCGCGAGCATTAACGAAAAACTTTCTCTGTACGGATATAAAGTAAAAAATTGAAGTTTTCGCGCATACTGTTCGGAAATAATAGAGTTTCGTGATGTCCTGGGGCCAGTTGTTGGAAGCCTGGTTAGCGCTAACCGTTGGTTAAGAAGTATCAAATCCTATACGTTTCCATGGTATTTAACGCTGGTTAGCGCTAACCATGCTTCGAGCAACCCGGGCCTGGTTGTTCTAAATTTGGAGGACTTTTTGAGAACTGTGATATCTTTATTTCTGAATAATATGATAATAATAATAATAATGATAATAATAATAATAATAATAATAATAATAATAATAATAATAATAATAATTTTAAACTTAGAATATTTTACATTAAAGTAAAAATCTTAAGCAAGCCTAATTAGACATTATAAAAAAGTACAAATTTAAAGAAAATATTATTCGTTATACTCGTTTGTGTACAAAAAGTGTTCACTTCTATAATTCAAGCAATCGTTTGGAGTAAACACTTATTAAAATGCCATTATTATGATTATCATTATTATTACAAAAATATTTCCATAAGGTCGCAATAGTAGCAAGTATGATAAATACTGAAGGAAACAGACAACTTTTTTAAAAGACATGTTTTGGCATGCTTATGCCATCATCAGTTTAATGAGTTCCTAAGTGTGAACAGTTATAAAGTCTACGGGTAGATGAAAAAATTATTATATGACGTAATACAAAAGCGGGTACTATTTACAGCGTGACACCAAACATCAAGGTGTAAACTAAAACGTGAGAAAAGTATTATAATGCTGCAATTGTTTGTTAAGTTCTGGTTTGATCTTATTATATAAAAAGTCAATTGAGTTGCTGGCAGAATCCAGAATACTAAAGCACGAAGGGGAGTATTTGTTCTTACATAAAGAAGATGTGTTGAAATGCTTAAAAATATGCGAGGTTTTATCGCTTTCCGTGTGTTCCTTTCTCCTGGTAGAAAAGGGGAGACTAGTTTCGCCAATATAACGGGAATTACAACCCGCACAAGAAATTAAATTGGTAAACTACCATGGATTTTAGAGCAACAGGAGTACGATCTTTAACACTAATCATGTTTTTAATTTTGAATGAAGTGAAAACTAATTTGATAATTAGGTCAGATTTGCAAAAGCGCTTAGCAAGTTGTCAGAGTTTAAGTTTCGCTATTTTGGAATAATGGCCGACAAAAGGGAGTTTAAAATAACTTGTATTATTGTCGTCATTAGTGTTCCGGCTTTTTTGAGAAAAAGACCCGTCAAGATACCGCTTGAAAATTCTGTCAATAATGTGCGAGGGAAATGAATTACGTTTCAAGGTGTCAGAAAGTTTATTAAGATCGTTTTGAAGGCCAAAGGAGGTGTTGTTGATTTTATAGATTCAGTCGATAAGAGTTCGGATAAGGCCAATTTTATAGCATGATGGAGTAGAACTAAAGAAATTAGTTAAGAGACCAGTGTAAGTTTTTTTATGGAAAACTGAAAAAACACAATCACGCGAAGAGTTGTCAACAAGTATGTCAAGAAAGGAGAGTTTACTATCATTCTCTTTCCTCTTTCATTATTCTCTTTCTCTTTCCTAGCTAATCTTTTTCTTGGTTTCCACGAGGAAACGTGGCTAAATAATTTCAACCATTCGAATCACCCTCTACTCTATAGGCGTTACGTTGACGACACCTTCTGTGTCTTTCACAACAAACAGGATGCTATTTCATTTTAGAAAATACAGCTCACTTTGATTTCGGCTCGACGGACGATAGATTGTTGTCGATGTCCATTACTTTTCGCTTTTGAGATTCCAGGTGTTGGTTTTTCACCGCCTGCCTAGTTTATCCAACTGACTTTCCATTATTGAGCTCCATAAAGGTATATTTTGTTTAAGGATCCTCTAAAACGCCATTCGCGTTACATCACTTTCGACGCCATTGCAGGCTAAGTTAATGATTCTCCTGTGTCCACCACAGAAATCTACGCATTTCCACTACCCTCGTGATCCTAAGAAAATACGCGCAGAAGGCTCTATGCACCACTTACCAGGGGAGTGACAGGCAACACTTTTACCGACATGAAAAAAAATAATAAGCAAAAAAATAAAATAAATAAAACAAACAAATCCCAACCACTTTCCGACTGGGATTAATCGTGATGGATTCATTTTATTTTCTCGTTGGACCACATAGCTGGATTTCAGTGCACTACAGTGTCACGCGTGTTTTAATGTCGAGTATATTCTTGATGTGTATGCGGCTTGAATGCACCATTATCAAACAAAACAAAACAAAACCATCAAAGGTTAAGACAATACTTTTCCAGTCTCGGAGGCATAAGAAACGAACTCAAAGCAGTCAATCGAAAAGTCACGTTAACCATTTTCTAAGGCCTCCAGCATGCCAAATTTTTTCCACGTTCTCGATGATTGAGAGGTTTTTTTATCAAAAAGTAATAGAAGTTGAAAATAGTCTTGCTGCTTGAAAAGAAAACCGCAAAATTTAGTTCCCAGCGGAAATTTCAGTCCGAATTCGCGCCGCAAAAATTTGTTCCCGCAAACCTCAAACAATCGCCAATCCGCAAAATAAAAGTCCCACAATATTTTCATGCTACACAATAACAGTAAAAGGCCAAAAGACAGATGAAAAAAAGATAACATAGTTTTTATATAACCTCTAAATTTCGAATTCTCAGCGAAAGATTAATGACAATCGATCGTAAAAACACTAAAAATTCCTGGGGAAGGACATGACGGTTCTGTCAGAAGGAAGAAAGGAATCACGTGCTAGGCAACCATATAGATGCACGTGATCACTTTGTTTCAATGTTCTTGTTTGTAATGAATGACGAATGTTAGATTGTTCGTTGCTTTTAGAGTTAAACAACGTATCTTTTAGCCAAGAAACTTATGTCTTTCGTTTTTTAATTTTGTTATAACAGTTAACTGAATATTTATATTTCATCCGTCGGGTCGGGAAGCCTTCTTTGTCGGGTTATTGACCCGAGATTGGACTCTTCTCTGAACAATGTTGATCAATCCATTCACTGAAGAACCATTTCTTTCAATCAGGAAGCAAAAAAATGGGCAACAAGCTTTCTTTCAAATTATTCCTGACTAACAAGAATTAGTCAAATTTCAAATTGTTTTTTTTTTTTTTACCAGAAGACTGTGCATAGTTGAGTAAAAATAAATAAAATTATAAATAGCCAGAAAATTGTAAACACAGACTACTCAAGGTGTTCGATTCCGTCTCTGGTATCCAACTCGAAAAAGTTACCAGAGAATTTGCCGTTCGGTTTCAGTGTTGTACATAACAGCACAGTTTATAAAATATTAACAAGAACTCGACGAAGAGGTAAATCAGCGACTAAATTTCCTGTAGCGAGTGGTAATGTTTATTTCAAGCTTCTTATGCAAATTTTGGACAGAGGATATTAAATTACAAAAAATATTCCACTTACAAGTCGTTAAATAGCTTTATTTTGGGGCGTTCATTTGAACGAAAAATGTCACAAAAACCTAATCCAGTGTAAAATGTAAATAAAGTATTTGATATTAGCGGCAAAAAACCCTTCCTATTTCAATTGCGTGCGTGCAAACAAGAAACAACAGCAATTAAAATTCAGTCTCACAGTTCAAGATCTTAAAACCCTTTTCGGAAGAACCCTGACCGTGAATAATGAAGCACAAAAGAGACAACAAGCTTTCTTTCAAATAATTCTTCATTGTCATATTTCCAATTTTTTTTTTTTTTTTTTTTACCTGAAGACTGTGCTGAGTTGAGTACAAAATAATTGTAAATTGCCAGGCAACTGAGATGCGACTTCAGTAAACATTTGATGCATTTGAGGCGGTCGATTCGTTTTACACCCCTAAAGAATTTGCCATTTGGTTTCAGTCTTGTACAGTTAGCCAATTAACATTAGAAACAAAGCTCACTTGGTGATATCCGACGGCCAAAGATGCAACTGTTGTCGAAGACCATTACTCGTCGCTTTGAAGATTCCAGATATTTATTTTTCAGCGCCGGTCTTGTTTATCCGATTGACTTTCCATCAATTTCCACTAAAACGCCATTCGCGTTGCAATGACTTTCGACGCCATTGCGGGTTCAGTTAAATATTCTACTGTGTCCACCGGATAAACTCTGTGCATTTCTAGTACCCCCTCAAACTTACCACACATACGCCCAGAGGCCTCTACACACAAAGACACTACTTAGCAGGGGAGGGACAGGAAAGACTTTTCATGAAAAGGAAAAATAATAATAAAACGACGAAATGAAACGCAGATTCCGACTGGGTTTGGAAACCCAGTAATACGAGCAGTACATTCCAATTGCCCTAAAAGAGTTCGCGAACGACTCAGAGCGATCAAATCAAAGCAAAAATAGAAGACAATGGATTTGCTAGTTTTAAGGAAAACAATGCCAATAATCTAAAACAAAAAAATCAAAAAAATTAATATGAAATCAAGAGTATTCTAACTTAGGTGAACTTTCTTACCGAATAATGAAGGTTTGTAATGTCGAAATACAGTGTAAAGACAGTCAAGACATACATTTTTCCTAGCAATGATCAAGAAAAGTTCGCTTTACGGATCATAACGAAAAAGTCGAAGTGTTCTCGCGTGGTAATTGGAATTAATATTGTTTTACGATACTCTGATAGTTCTAAAATTAGAGGACTATTTGAGAACTATAGAATCTTTATTTGTACCTAATATGTATAATGTTATTACGAAGGAAATGTGTATCAGTGGCAATCAACTAGTGTAGTTAGAGTATTGGGTATTGTGGGTTCTCTATATGGACATTTGCCTGTGTTACTGCTAATAAAGGCAGACTACGCTTCAACTAGGCACACGCATATTGACCTCTGAATTCGAATGTCTTATGCTGGTGTTTGTTACGTGCGGTGCATAAATGCATAATCAGAAATGAATTTGTTGGCCATGGTGTCAAATTTCATGCAAGAGACTTCACTCTATTGGTGTTTATAAAATAATTAGGATAGTACGCGCACTCTCATTCGTCAATAGCTGTGTTTAGTTGAGAGTATGGAAAGACGGCTTTGACTTCAGACGAATTTGTTGAACTCGGGGGGAGAATTCTCGACAGTTATGCAAACCCTCGACTGCGTTTCGGGTTTGCATAACTGTCGAGAATGCTCCCAACTCCCCCGAGTGTTTAAATGAGCCTATTTGAAACACGGAAAACGTCCTCGATTGCTCAAATGATCCAGGACGTGAACAATGGATGAAATCAGTGATCGGAAAATCAATCAATCAATCAATCGATGCCAATCGATGGCAATTAATCGATTGATATTGATATTCGATAACCAATAGATGCCAAAGAAATTTGTGATGATTGATTTTGATCGATTATCAACTTTTATCGCTTATCAATAAATACCAATCGATCAATTAATGGAGGGTGCAAACTGCAGGTTGCAGGTTGCAGGTTGCAGGTCACTGTTTCACCATAGCTGAAACAACCCAAAACTTTGCTAATGCTAACATTAGGCCTAAAAAACAATGTTAACCTAAGGTTAGCATTTTTGTAAAGGTTTGGGTTGTTTCAGTTATAGTAAAACAATGACCTACAACTCTAACCTGCAACCTGCACTTTACACCCTCCGGATCAATTAACTGACATCGATTGTGAACAATTGGCAATGCGAACTGTTCTCGAGAATTCTTACGCTCCTAAGGTAACTCAGGCTATTTACTATAACACTAAACGCTGCACTAAAATATTATTAGCATAAGGGTAATATATCGTCTTGGTGCGATGTATAAACGGGTTGAAAAAATAAGAAAAAGAAATTCACATAAACAGCATCTGAAAACGAAACAAGCCAAAGGAACGAGGAACGGCTGTCGCTAGAACAAGGTGTGTAGCGGGTGTTGTTGACTTGTGGAAACCAAACCAACAATCGGGTGAACAGCTTCAACTTATCTCAACATTCAAACTAATGCACGTACGTGAGATGCTTAGAGTCTTTTATTGCCAATCGAAGACAATCGACGATTCGCGGCCACTTTTGTCTGATTATCGATTGGCCAATGCGAATCGATGTAAATTAACTAACAGTAGATCTATTGGTATCGATTGATCGATTGATTTTCCGATCATCGATTTCATCGATTGTTCACGTCCTGATGATCATAGACTGGTCTTCCCAGAGTGTACCGCAGTTTTCTATTTTCTTTTTGCTAAGAATAACACAGTTGCCTCTAGCATCATCAGAATACCAGCCCTAACTTTTGAAACGAGGTTTTGTCTTGCATTATGCAAACCGTGACGAATTCCATCATTTCGCCGGGGGAGTTTAAAGTGAGCAAATGCTACTGTATGAGAAGACGAGTGTTTTGCCGTACCGCTTGAAGGAAGAACTAACTGAAGCAGTCATAACCATTAAATTAACAATGCTATGGACTTTTTAGGTTTACGTAACCTCTTAATGCAACGGATATAGACGGGAGAGAACAACCATCCACGGCATCTTCTCAGATTGAGAAATCTTTCTCCTTATGTGGCTAGTTAGGCCATATTAAATCCCAAGTTCTTCCAGTCTCGATTTTACCACTTTTTCTGCACGATGATGCTAAAAGGTTGCCTTTAGCATCATTATGCAGAAAAAGTCTGTTAGGGCACTCAAATATAAAAAATGCCTTTTACAAATGGCATGATTTTGAGGATAATTTAATTCTGCTGATATTTAGTTTTCATCAGAACGTGAAAGGTTACTACATTGTTGCGTATATACAATTGACTGGAGGTAGACTCAATAAATACAAGTGTTTTAGGAGTATCATCAGTTAATAACTCACAGGTCTGTCGTGGTTGTTGGAATGTTGTTCAACAGATGAGCTGAATATTTCCCTGTGCAGCGAAAGATGTTCACAAATTGCAACCACCATAATGTCATGCCGCGGCAGTCACACAAATTCACACAAACGCGAAAATCTGTGAAAGATAATCAAAGCTTTGTGAAATAGTAAAGAAATAGCCCAGCCTTTATGGGATTTGATTTAAATTCACACCTCGGAAAATATAGTTTATGCATTAAAGACTTGAGTCGACTCAAAACAGTTTCAACACTTTCAAAGACCTTGTTATTAGAAGGGAATGACACTACAACACTTCATCACGTAACCAATGTTATGATACCATAGACCCTATGCAAAATGGCTGCCTTAAATTATTCTTTTGTTCATATTCAAATAGCCCAACTAACCTCGTTCGGGATAACAAATTCTTTCGAGTTTTTGTCTCAAAACGAGGTTAGATGGGCCTATTTTGAATATGAACAAGAGAAAATTCAATTTAAAGCAGCCATTTTTGCATAGGGTCTATGTGAAAACCAGGGCAACTCATTTATTGTTA
>NW_027180207.1:45000-58402 GCF_036669925.1 Montipora capricornis | reverse complement strand
CTGTTCTTTATGCAGTGACCAGGCAAATAGCTATGTCATTTTGTGAAAGCCGAGTTTATTTGCCGGGGTCAATACAATTATAGCCCAGTTAGCCTTGTGAGTCCTGAGAAAACATTTTCTGGGAGTTGAGTTATTCATGCTATCATGATATCTAGAAATGAAATAAGAAACCTAATGTATATTAAAACTAGTCCAAAACTGCGTAACGAAGTTTTAACTCATGTTAACACTACTTGGCTCCTTTCTTAATAATTAAAGGGGCTAGGTCACGCTATTTTAGGCATTTTCAGCACTAACCGAATTGTCATAGAAGTAACTAAATATCAACATAACTGTTCAAAGCTATAGAAGAACTCTAACAAAACACAGGGAAGCCAAGAAGGGACATGGATGGACAAAACTGGAGAGGATTGAAATGGATTGAATTTGGGTAAATTTGAAAAACGTCGGCCCACCTTTTTTCAAATTTATATCAGTCTATATCAAAATGTCATTTACAAAACTTGAAAATCATTTTCAGCTGTTATGTTGCCGTGATTTTGCAAATGGCTCTGCTAATTTGACGTTTAGAGCTCATAATTAACAAATAAGTAAATTACCTAAATAGCGTGACCTAGCCCCTTTAAGGGGACCTGGCTCAAATGAAAAATAGGTGTTACAAAAAGAATAATATGACATAATGCAATAACAGATAGTACTAATCTTAGAAGGCTTAGGTTCAAATGCGCCTTATTGTAGACCCGAAAAGGGTTATTATTGCTATTGACACTTTGATTAAATCAGCTTGTAAGTCGCTTTGTAAGTAAGTCAGACTATTCTTTGAGCAGTAACGAGGCTCATCATGTCATATTTTAAAAGTTTACTTGGGGCAATATACTTACAGCCGAAATAGACGTGTGAGTCCTGAGAAAACATTTTCTGGGAGTTGAGTTATTTCATTGTTATCAAGTCGTCTAGAAATAAAGACATGAAACGCAATGTATATGAAAACTAGTCTAAAACTAAGTAACGAAGTTTTAACTCATGTTGACAATACGTTTTAAAGTACACTCAGCAACAGTACAAAATTCGAATTAAATAAAAACAATTCCTTGGAATTCAATTTTAGCTTTTATTGCAGTTTCGTTCTCAGCATTCGCTCATCACGGCTTTACTCGATTCTACTTAGATAAGAGCAGAACAATTAAGCCCAAATGACCTCCATGGGGCCCGCGCAATCGACTCAGAGCGATCAAATCAAGGGAGAAAGTGGACAATTCTTTGTGGAGTATCCAGGCGAAAAGCTGTGTCACATCATAAAAGTTTACTTAGGGCAATATACTTACAGCCAAGATAGACGTGTGAGTCCTGAGAAAACATTTTCTGGGAGTTGAGTTATTCCATTGTTATGAAGCTCCCTAGAAATAAAAACATGAAACGCAATGTATATGAAAACTAGTCCAAAACTGGGTAACGTGGTACTCATGTTAATACTACTTTTTAACTGAATACTATCAGCAACAGTACTGCATTCGAATTAAACAAGAACAATTCAATGAATTCCATTTTAGCTTATATTGCAGTTTTGTTCTCAGGATTCACTGATCACGGCTTTACTCGATTCTACTTAGCTAAGAGCAGTACATTTAAACCCAATTGTCCTCCATGGGCTCTACGGGAACGACTCAGAGCAAACAAATCAAAACAAAAATGGATGACAGTGGATTTGATAGTCTCAAAGAAAACAATAAGAAAAACTGAAACAGAACACCAAAAAGCTGGAAAAATTATACAAAGCAAAAGTATTCAAACCAAGGGAAATGTTTCTCAGCGAATAAGAAAGCAAGAGACTGGCCCTTATCAACTGGCTAACGCGCGGCCGGAGGAAAAAGTAAGAAGAATTTTTCTAGCCAGATGCTAAGGAGTTGCCCTGGTGTGTGCTGTTAACGTAGACTTCTGATTTCTGAACAAGGATTTTAATGACCAAATCGGTGCAATTAAACACATACATTTTTCCGCGAGCATTAACGAAAAACTTTCTCTGTACGGATATAAAGTAAAAAATTGAAGTTTTCGCGCATACTGTTCGGAAATAATAGAGTTTCGTGATGTCCTGGGGCCAGTTGTTGGAAGCCTGGTTAGCGCTAACCGTTGGTTAAGAAGTATCAAATCCTATACGTTTCCATGGTATTTAACGCTGGTTAGCGCTAACCATGCTTCGAGCAACCCGGGCCTGGTTGTTCTAAATTTGGAGGACTTTTTGAGAACTGTGATATCTTTATTTCTGAATAATATGATAATAATAATAATAATGATAATAATAATATAATAATAATAATAATAGTAATAGCAATAATTTTAAACTTAGAATATTTTACATTAAAGTAAAAATCTTAAGCAAGCCTAATTAGACATTATAAAAAAGTACAAATTTAAAGAAAATGTTATTCGTTATACTCGTTGGTGTACAAAAAGGGTTCATATCTATAATTCATGCAATCGTTTGGAGTTAACACTTATTAAAATGCCATTATTATGATTATCATTATTATTACAAAAATATTTCCATAAGGTCGCAATAGTAGCAAGTATGATAAATACTGAAGGAAACAGACAACTTTTTTAAAAGACATGTTTTGGCATGCTTATGCCATCATCAGTTTAATGAGTTCCTAAGTGTGAACAGTTATAAAGTCTACGGGTAGATGAAAAAATTATTATATGACGTAATACAAAAGTGGGTACTATTTACAGCGTGACACCAAACATCAAGGTGTAAACTAAAACGTGAGAAAAGTATTGTAATGCTGCAATTGTTTGTTAAGTTCCGGTTTGATCTTATTTATATAAAAGGTCAATTGAGTTGCTAGCAGAATCCAGAATACTAAAGCACGAAGGGGAGTATTTGTTCTTACATAAAGAAGATGTGTTGAAATGCTTAAAAATATGCGAGTTTTTATCGCTTTCCATGTGTTCCTTTCTCCTGGTAGAAAAGGGGAGACTAGTTTCGCCAATATAACGGGAATTACAACCCGCACAAGAAATTAAATTGGTAAACTACCATGGATTTTAGAGCAACAGGAGTACGATCTTTAACACTAATCATGTTTTTAATTTTGAATGAAGTGAAAACTAATTTGATAGTTAGGTCAGATTTGCAAAAGCGCTTAGCAAGTTGTCAGAGTTTAAGTTTCGCTATTTTGGAATAATGGCCGACAAAAGGGAGTTTAAAATAACTTGTATTATTGTCGTCATTAGTGTTCCGGCTTTTTTGAGAAAAAGACCCGTCAAGATACCGCTTGAAAATTCTGTCAATAATGTGCGAGGGAAATGAGTTACGTTTCAAGGTGTCAGAAAGTTTATTAAGATCGTTTTGAAGGCCAAAGGAGGTGTTGTTGATTTTATAGATTCGGTCGATAAGAGTTCGGATAAGGCCAATTTTATAGCATGATGGAGTAAAACTAAAGAAATTAGTTAAGAGACCAGTGTAAGTTTTTTTATGAAAAACTGAAAAAACACAATCACGCGAAGAGTTGTCAACAAGTATGTCAAGAAAGGAGAGTTTACCATCATTCTCTTTCCTCTTTCATTATTCTCTTTCTCTTTCCTAGCTAATCTTTTTCTTGGTTTCCACGAGGAAACGTGGCTAAATAATTTCAACCATTCGAATCACCCTCTACTCTATAGGCGTTATGTTGACGACACCTTCTGTGTCTTTCACAACAAACAGGATGCTATTTCATTTTAGAAAATACAGCTCACTTTGATTTCGGCTCGACGGACGATAGATTGTTGTTACTCGTCGCTTTTGAGATTCCAGGTGTTGGTTTTTCACCGCCTGCCTAGTTTATCCAACTGACTTTCCATTATTGAGCTCCATAAGGGTATATTTTGTTTAAGGATCCTCTAAAACGCCATTCGCGTTACATCACTTTCGACGCCATTGCAGGCTAAGTTAATGATTCTCCTGTGTCCACCACAGAAATCTACGCATTTCCACTACCCTCTCGATCCTAAGAAAATACGCGCAGAAGGCTCTATGCACCACTTACCAGAGGAGTGACAGGCAAGACTTTTACCGACACGGAAAAAATAATAATAAAAAATAAATAAAATAAATAAAACAAACAAATCCCACCCACTTTCCGAATGGGATTGCCATACTGGCAACCCAGTAATTTATCGTGATGGATTCATTTTATTTTCTCGTCGGACCACATAGCTGGATTTCAGTGCACCACAGTGTCACGCGTGTTTTAATATCGAGTATATTCTTGATGTGTATGCGGCTTGAATGCACCATTATCAAACAAAACAAAACAAAACCATCAAAGGTAAAGACAATACTTTTCCAGTCTCGGAGGCATAAGAAACGAACTCAAAGCAGTCAATCAAAAAGTCACGTTAACCATTTTCTAAGGCCTCCAGAATGCCACATTTTTTCCACGTTCTCGATGATTGAGAGTTTTTTTTATCAAAAAGTAATAGAAGTTGAAAATAGTCTTGCTGCTTGAAAAGAAAACCGCAAAATTTAGTTCCCAGCGGAAATTTCAGTCCGAATTCGCGCCGCAAAAATTTGTTCCCGCAAACCTCAAACAATCGCCAATCCGCAAAATAAAAGTCCCACAATATTTTCATGCTACACAATAACAGTAAAAGGCCAAAAGACAGATGAAAAAAAGATAACATAGTTTTTATATAAACCTCTAAATTTCGAATTCTCAGCGAAAGATTAATGACAATCGATCGTAAAAACACTAAAAATTCCTGGGGAAGGACATGACGGTTCTGTCAGAAGGAAGAAAGGAATCACGTGCTAGGCAACCATATAGATGCACGTGATCACTTTGTTTCAATGTTCTTGTTTGTAATGAATGACGAATGTTAGATTGTTCGTTGCTTTTAGAGTTAAACAACGTATCTTTTAGCCAAGAAACTTATGTCTTTCGTTTTTTAATTTTGTTATAACAGTTAACTGAATATTTATATTTCATCCGTCGGGTCGGGAAGCCTTCTTTGTCGGGTTATTGACCCGAGATTGGACTCTTCTCTGAACAATGTTGATCAATCCATTCACTGAAGAACCATTTCTTTCAATCATGAAGCAAAAAAATGGGCAACAAGCTTTCTTTCAAATAATTCTTGACTAACAATAATTAGTCAAATTTCAAATTGTTTTTTTTTTTTACCAGAAGACTGTGCATAGTTGAGTACAAATAAATAAAATTATAAATAGCCAGAAAATTGTAAACACAGACTACTCAAGGTGTTCGATTCCGTCTCTGGTATCCAACTCGAAAAAGTTACCAGAGAATTTGCCGTTTGGTTTCAGTGTTGTACATAACAGCACAGTTAATAAAATATTAACGAGAACTCGACGAAGAGGTAAATCAGCGACTAAATTTCCTGTGGCGAGTGGCAATGTTTATTTCAAGCTTCTTATGCAAATTTTGGACAGAGGATATTAAATTACAAAAAATATTCCACTTACAAGTCGTTAAAAGCTTTATTTTGGGGCGTTCATTTGAACGAAAAATGTCACAAAAACCTAATCCAGTGTAAAATGTAAATAAAGTATTTGATATTAGCGGCAAAAAACCCTTCCTATTTCAATTGCGTGCGTGCAAACAAGAAACAACAGCAATTAAAATTCAGTCTCACAGTTCAAGATCTTAAAACCCTTTTCGGAAGAACCCTGACCGTGAATAATGAAGCACAAAAGAGACAACAAGCTTTCTTTCAAATAATTCTTCATTGTCATATTTCCAATTTTTTTTTTTTTTTTTTTACCTGAAGACTGTGCTGAGTTGAGTACAAAATAATTGTAAATTGCCAGGCAACTGAGATGCGACTTCAGTAAACATTTGATGCATTTGAGGCGGTCGATTCGTTTTACACCCCTAAAGAATTTGCCATTTGGTTTCAGTCTTGTACAGTTAGCCAATTAACATTAGAAACAAAGCTCACTTGGTGATATCCGACGGCCAAAGATGCAACTGTTGTCGAAGACCATTACTCGTCGCTTTGAAGATTCCAGATATTTATTTTTCAGCGCCGGTCTTGTTTATCCGATTGACTTTCCATCAATTTCCACTAAAACGCCATTCGCGTTGCAATGACTTTCGACGCCATTGCGGGTTCAGTTAAATATTCTACTGTGTCCACCGGATAAACTCTGTGCATTTCTAGTACCCCCTCAAACTTACCACACATACGCCCAGAGGCCTCTACACACAAAGACACTACTTAGCAGGGGAGGGACAGGAAAGACTTTTCATGAAAAGGAAAAATAATAAGAAAACGACGAAATGAAACGCAGATTCCGACTGGGTTTGGAAACCCAGTAATAAGAGCAGTACATTCCAATTGTCCTAAAAGAGTTCGCGAACGACTCAGAGCGATCAAATCAAAGCAAAAATAGAAGACAATGGATTTGCTAGTTTTAAGGAAAACAATGCCAATAATCTAAAACAAGAAAATCAAAAAAACTAATATGAAATCAAGAGTATTCTAACTTAGGTGAACTTTCTTACCGAATAATGAAGGTTTGTAATGTCGAAATACAGTGTAAAGACAGTCAAGACATACATTTTTCCTAGCAATGATCAAGAAAAGTTCGCTTTACGGATCATAACGAAAAAGTCGAAGTGTTCTCGCGTGGTAATTGGAATTAATATTGTTTTACGATACTCTGATAGTTCTAAAATTAGAGGACTATTTGAGAACTATAGAATCTTTATTTGTACCTAATATGTATAATGTTATTACGAAGGAAATGTGTATCAGTGGCAATCAACTAGTGTAGTTAGAGTATTGGGTATTGTGGGTTCTCTATATGGACATTTGCCTGTGTTACTGCTAATAAAGGCAGACTACGCTTCACACTAGGCACACGCATATTGACCTCTGAATTCGAATGTCTTATGCTGGTGTTTGTTACGTGCGGTGCATAAATGCATACATCAGAAATGAATTTGTTGGCCGTGGTGTCAAATTTCATGCAAGAGACTTCACTCTATTGGTTTTTATAAAATAATTAGGATAGTAAGCGCACTCTCATTCGTCAATAGCTGTGTTTAGTTGAGAGTATGGAAACACGGCTGTGACTTCACACGAATTTGTTGAACTCGGGGGGAGAATTCTCGACAGTTATGCAAACCCTCGACTGCGTCTCGGGTTTGCATAACTGTCGAGAATGCTGCCAACTCCCCCGAGTGTTTAAATGAGCCTATTTGAAACACGGAAAACGTCCTCGATTGCTCAAATGATCCAGGACGTGAACAATGGATGAAATCAGTGATCGGAAAATCAATCAATCAATCAATCGATGCCAATCGATAACAATTAATGGATTGATATTGATATTCGATAACCAATAGATGCCAAAGAAATTTGTGATGATTGATTTTGATCAAGTATCAACTTTGATCCCTTATCGATACCAATCGATCAATTAATGGAGGGTGTAAACTGCAGGTTGCAGGTTGAAGGTTGCAGGTTAGAGCTGTGCAGGTCACTGTTTTACCATAGCTGAAACAACCCAAAACTTTACTAATGCTAACATTAGGCCTAAAAAACAATGTTACCCTGAGGTTAGCATTTTTGTAAAGGTTTGGGTTGTTTCAGTTATAGTAAAACAATGACCTACAACTCTAACCTGCAACCTGCACTTTACACCCTCCGGATCAATTAACTGACATCGATTGTGAACAATTGGCAATGCGAACTGTTCTCGAGAATTCTTACGCTCCTAAGGTAACTCAGGCTATTTACTATAACACTAAACGCTGCACTAAAATATTATTAGCATAAGGGTAATATATCGTCTTGGTGCGATGTATAAACGGGTTGAAAAAATAAGAAAAAGAAATTCACATAAACAGCATCTGAAAACGAAACAAGCCAAAGGAACGAGGAACGGCTGTCGCTAGAACAAGGTGTGTAGCGGGTGTTGTTGACTTGTGGAAACCAAACCAACAATCGGGTGAACAGCTTCAACTTATCTCAAACATTCAAACTAATGCACGTACGTGAGATGCTTAGAGTCTTTTATTGCCAATCGAAGGCAATCGATGATTCGCGGCCACTTTTGTCTGATTATCGATTGGCCAATGCGAATCGATGTAAATTAACTAACAGTAGATCTATTGGTATCGATTGATCGATTGATTTTCCGATCATCGATTTCATCGATTGTTCACGTCCTGATGATCATAGACTGGTCTTCCCAGAGTGTACCGCAGTTTTCTATTTTCTTTTTGCTAAGAATAACACAGTTGCCTCTAGCATCATCAGAATACCAGCCCTAACTTTTGAAACGAGGTTTTTGTCTTGCATTATGCAAAACCGTGACGAATTCCATCATTTCGCCGGGGGGAGTTTAAAGTGAGCAAATGCTACTGTATGAGAAGACGAGTGTTTTGCCGTACCGCTTGAAGGAAGAACTAACTGAAGCAGTCATAACCATTAAATTAACAATGCTATGGACTTTTTAGGTTTACGTCACCTCTTAATGTAACGGATATAGACGGGAGAGAACAACCATCCACGGCATCTTCTCAGATTGAGAAATCTTTCTCCTTATGTGGCTAGTTAGGCCAATATTAAATCCCAAGTTCTTCAGTCTCGATTTTACCACTTTTTCTGCACGATGATGCTAAAAGGTTGCCTTTAGCATCATTATGCAGAAAAAGTCTGTTAGGGCACTCAAATAATAAAAAATGCCTTTTACAAATGGCATGATTTTGAGGATAAATTTAATTCTTCTGATATTTAGTTTTCATCAGAAAGTGAAAGGTTACTACATTGTTGCGTATATACAATTGACTGGAGGTAGAAGCAATAAATACAAGTGTTTTAGGAGTATCATCAGTTAATAACTCACAGGTCTGTCGTGGTTGTTGGAATGTTGTTCAACAGATGAGCTGAATATTTCCCTGTGCAGCGAAAGATGTTCACAAATTGCAACCACCATAATGTCATGCCGCGGCAGTCACACAAATTCACACAAACGCGAAAATCTGTGAAAGATAATCAAAGCTTTGTGAAATAGTAAAGAAATAGCCCAGCCTTTATGGGATTTGATTTAAATTCACACCTCGGAAAATATAGTTTATGCATTAAAGACTTGAGTCGACTCAAAACAGTTTCAACACTTTCAAAAGACCTTGTTATTAGAAGGAATGACACTACAACACTTCATCACGTAACACCAATGTTATGATACCATAGACCCTATGCAAAAATGGCTGCCTTTAAATTATTCTTTTGTTCATATTCAAAATAGCCCAACTAACCTCGTTCGGGATAACAAATTCTTTCGAGTTTTTGTCTCAAAAACGAGGTTAGATGGGCTATTTTGAATATGAACAAGAGAATAATTTAAAGCAGCCATTTTTGCATAGGGTCTATGTGAAACATCATTTATTGTTAAACAAGATACAGTCATTTTTGTGACGAAAGAAGTTATTATGAAAACAGGAAATCCTCGCAAAGACATCCTATATGTTGGCTTTAGTTGTTTATTTCTGAAAAACGAATTCGGTGACCCCAATTTTTTTTGTTGCACAAACGTGATTAGCAGGCCAAGATGAAAGTCTCTGCAAAATTGAAGAAAACTCTGTGGAGCGGATTTAGAGCTACCTTAAATTTTCAATTATTTAAGGTGGCTCTGAATTCCGCTCCACATAATTTTTTAAACTTTGCAGAAAGTTTTATTGTGGCATGCTGATTACATTTCAGAAATAAAAAATGGGAGTTACTGAAGTCGTTTTTGAAATATGAGAAACTAAAGCCAAAATATGTGATGTTTTTGCAAGGATTTGCTGTTGCCACGGTAACGTTTTACGTCACAAAAATGACCGAATCTTTTTCAGCAACAATAGGTGTTTGATATGGGTACCATAACATTGCTGTTAAGTGATAAAGTGCTGTAGTGTCATCGCTTTATTCCTACAGCTTTGTTTCGTGTGATGATGAAGTAACCACATTTGGAGGGAAATGAAGTCAGTACAATCTCACCTATAAGAGTAACGTAAAACGTCTTTGATTCGGTGCCAGCTTCATTGGTAGCGACACAACTATAGTTACCATCCTGGTTGAGTTTGCTCCACACTATTCTCTTCCTAGAAGCCAAGGTTGTAGTTGAGTTCATCAATGATATGCTGATCGGCGGCGTCCCTTCAGACGAGCACCACACATAATGCTCCGAGACTGTTCGAACCATTCGTAAAGGAATTATTACCCTTGGTTTAGCTGCAATAAAAGACGATGTACAAATTTTAGCCATCAGTTAACTATAGCACATTGTAAACGAACCTCAGAACCTTCAAAATAGTTACTTTGCTATAAGACCATCTCCAGAATTCTTACACGTTTTTACACTGTGACGAAGAAAGTGTAACAGTCCCTATTCACTTCGTTAAATACTACTTTATTACTACCTAAAATTTCATTTCAGCTCTTAACCACATGGAGTCATAGAAAGGGATACATGGGATGGTGATCAACTCTCGTCTTCTGTTACTTTGCAAAGGGGATTTAGAACCCAGTCAGTTCGCAAAAATGAAATGCAACAGGAGATGAATATTAATTTGTTTCAAGATGCTATAGAAAAGAAAACAAGTTAAAAACTTTAAGACTTCAATCCAAAGGTGCCAATAATGGACCAAGTTCACTGGAAAACGAATTTCCCACATCTGAATATGTGATCACAGTTCTTCATATCCCAGTCAAATCTGCGAGTCCAGCGGACATAGTAGTACTCCTCTGTTGAGACAAACCTATGCCTTTTGTGATGCCCAACATTTGCTTTTGGTTGGTTCTGCGTTAAACAGGAAAGCTTTTAGATTTGAATTTAAGGGTATGACCATGATGAAAATGATAAGTTCTCAGTACAACTGTGATATTAATGAGGAATTGTTTTTGGAATTACCTCTTCTTGCTCTAGAAGTATAAACTGCTTTAAAGCTTGCAACGCCAGTTGCAACTACCAACATGTAGCGTCCACTCGATTGTATGGAGAAATGACTCTTGTTTTCAGTGAAGTGCCCAAGCAACGTTTGAGACTCGTTCCTTCCATCATAGACTTTTACTGAACTGATGTTCGAGCCAGGTTGGTTCACGATATTAAGGGTAGTAAAGTTTAAACGTATATTGTGTCGAGGTGGTACTGTGATATGCCAGATGCAAGTATTTTCTATGACGAATGAGGAACTCAAATTGATTGCACCACTTGAGCCAATGACCATGAAGGAGCATGGTTCGGATGAAGCTACTCCTGTAAATATACAGGAAAATCGCAAATATCACGTACATTTTAAGGCTTTCACGTGTGTGTCTTATGTGTTTTCTCCCTTACTAATACAATAGAGATTTACACTGTTTACGCTAATGAGAGATCATAGGGAAAGCACCATATAATTTATGCCATTTTTTACACTCACGCGCGTCAGATACTCAGTAAAACGTCTTGTCATAAGACTCTACCCGCAACACGCAGTAAAAACACCTTTATGTTATGGAGTTCTTTGAGCTTCAGGGGCATAGCTAGAATTTTTCAGGGTGTTGGGGGAGGGGGGGGGGGGGGCGGGGTGGGGCTCACACTTTCTCAAACTCAGGGTACTTACCACTTTGTCATGTCGACATCCCCACTGTTTTTAGTGAAAGTGACATTTTTTGGGTGAGCAGAGAATGCGGGGGAAGGGACAAGCCTACAAAATAGCTGCATAGATGAAGTAAGTTCTAGGTGACATAAATTACTCTGTTCCAGTCTCACAGATATGGCTTGTAATATGTTGTTGTATTTTGGTGACTGTCAGAAAGGGGGGGTCACGGCCACCCCAGGAATTCCCCCCCCCCTCCCCCATCCTGGGTACGCCCCTGGCTGTCTTCGGGAAATATCCTTTCGTTGTTTGATTGTTCTGATTCTGTTGCTAATATTTTACCATACGACAATTCACTTCTCCTCTAATACCTTGCAGCACCTCTTCCCAACCAGACGCACCAAGTAGTTGGTAGGCTTGGCGTATCATTTACACCTGCGTGGTGGTTACTTTTCAACGACATTGCCTTTTCTTCTCAAGTTTTCTTGTAATGATTGAAAAGCAGATAAACTTCTGTTAAGAGCATGTCGGATAAACATTTCTTTGTTGTTTTGATTTTAGACTTGCCTATTGTCGACCTCAAGAGAATCCCAGGAGAAAATGTTTTGGCGAGCAAAGCATGATTAATTGGACTCGAAGAGGAAGATAGAGCGGAAATCGATATAGCTGCTAACATTTCATCGGGGTCGCTGTCGCCCTCTCAAAATCAATTGGCCTACAGATCCGAAAATATTTTCTTGATGTTCCATATTGGAACCAAACTGTGTGGGAAGGTCAAAAGGGTCTCGAGTTTATGAAATTTATGAAAGACAGGACTTGCAAGTTACTTGACCGACCTGGTATACTAGATTCCTTTTGCCAGGCTGGGCCGGAGTGTAAAGAATAGACTCTCCTTAACTTCCACAATTGAAGTGCATGCTGTTAAAAAGCACGTTTATTTCAGGCGATTTGCCTTTGGTCATGTCATCCTTGAGGTCAATTTGCTCTGTAGGTGACAGGCGACTGAGCTAAGAATTTCCAGGAATTTTCCCTACCAAAATTTCTTGACGTCGAATGATAGCGACATAGGATCAGTGTTTCTTCAAACAATGTCGTACTGAACAATTATTTTGACATTCCTCATCATGCCTTAGGTTTTAAAGGCAACGCCTTGCCGTTTTCTGTATTTTTCTGAAAATTTATCTGCCTTACTACTACTTTGTGTTATACAGAAACCTTCTTCTGGCGAGTATTTGCTTCATACATTGCAGAGACGTCCTGATACCACGTCATCACGAATTGAGTCGATTCGTCGTGAAGCCCGGTCGAGTCATAAGAGGCTAATTTGCAACACTACTTCATGTATCATTAAAATGCTCATATACAGTGATGGCACGTGTAAAGGCCTTTGGTAAAGAGAAACTCTTTCGCAATCATTCGGAAGCCGTTGGACGTTTGTTTATACAAGTTGCCTTTCAATCCAGGTTAATGGCTGACTGCGAGAGCGGAGTGTGACTCAACATTGGTGAATGTTTCATGCATGTCAATTCTGCAACAAGTGCCAATGCAATAAGGCTTTTTGATGCACAACTTGCATCTCTATTGCGTGGATTTCATAAAGGAACTTTAAGCGTAAAAGTTAAACAAAAAAACATTGGTTGTAACTTTTTAAAGTTAGCTACCTTATTCAATTGGAATTCTCTTAACGTTTTCAAAAAGTCAAAAATAACAATGGTATTTTCTTCTCTTGGCAATTCAATTAACGTTTATTTAACAAATAGATAACATGTACAGTGTTTCTATCGAGTTATCGAGTGATAACTCGATAGTGTGAAAGTTTG
>NW_027180207.1:0-10000 GCF_036669925.1 Montipora capricornis | reverse complement strand
AAAGATATTTACCCGCAAAAGTTCTCAATAAAAAAGCCGTACTTTATTGTCATGGTGAATTTCTTGCTTTTTGTGTGGTTTTTGCCTGATTAAATGCGATTTAAGCGACTTCTCAAATTCCCGAGTCGTCACTCTTCCCTAAATAAAGGAAAGGCTGGCAACTCATTTCTAACTTACCTCAGATCTCGCTGAAAAAATTCACACTTCTCCGGCATCAGTCACGCTCAAACTCCGGCGATGGCTACAAGGATAAATTTACTTCCCCTTGGCCAAGTTTCAAGGTCCAGCGAGTATCCATTGCTGAGAAACTGCGAAAAATATTCAAATTTTCAAACTCCTTCGAGGCTCGCTAACAACCAATTTTGACACGGCTGGTCAACGGTTCACCGAGCCTCCATACGGTGAGCGCAAACCTACGCAAGTGTACCCATAGTTGGGCAGAGCAAAACAAATCCCAGACTCGTCCCCAAATACCTGCCTGGGGTCATGTTCGAGTTTCTAAATCGGCGAACGATATTAAAAGTTCCACACTGAAACCTTAAACACAGCTCCCATCGCTTTGGTTGCCCCACCGCATGTTATAAATCCGGATTTTCATCGAACTCCGTAAGTACTGAAGCTGTTTGAAGCCTCGCGCGTGCAAAAATCCCCTCGTCCGATGACACTCGACACCACGGCTGTTTTTTTGTTGTTGTTGGAAAAAGTATAGTTTTGTTAAGTGAATTGCTTTGAGCCAAAGAAATCACCGCACCGTAATTTCTACTGTCCAAAAAACAGACAAGCGAGATTGTAACTCGGATACCTTTCAGGTATTCCGAGTAATAATTGTTGGTTTTCGATCGATATCGCTTGATGCACCGGTCTGAGAAATAATTTTGAACATTTCAACGCAACTGGAAGCGCAAAAACAAAGCACAGATGATTTCAACGATGGCATTTTCGCCGGACTCTCAACAGAAAAATGTGTCCAAAAGGCTGAAAAGGTGCAGCGACCTTTTCATATGAATTTCTTCTGCAGTCATGATAATGTGAGTTGTTGACGTGACGGATGAAAAACAGGATTGTGTTTCATACACTAGTAAATACATTCGACTGCGTTTCAAACTCCATCCAAACAGCTTCAGTACTTACGGAGTTCGATGAAAATCCGGATTTATAACATGCGGTGGGGCAACCAAAGCGATGGGAGCTGTGTTTAAGGTTTCAGTGTGGAACTTTTAATATCGTTCGCCGATTTAGAAACTCGAACATGACCCCAGGCAGGTATTTGGGGACGAGTCTGGGATTTGTTTTGCTCTGCCCAACTATGGGTACACTTGCGTAGGTTTGCGCTCACCGTATGGAGGCTCGGTGAACCGTTGACCAGCCGTGTCAAAATTGGTTGTTAGCGAGCCTCGAAGGAGTTTGAAAATTTGAATATTTTTCGCAGTTTCTCAGCAATGGATACTCGCTGGACCTTGAAACTTGGCCAAGGGGAAGTAAATTTATCCTTGTAGCCATCGCCGGAGTTTGAGCGTGACTGATGCCGGAGAAGTGTGAATTTTTTCAGCGAGATCTGAGGTAAGTTAGAAATGAGTTGCCAGCCTTTCCTTTATTTAGGGAAGAGTGACGACTCGGGAATTTGAGAAGTCGCTTAAATCGCATCCAATCAGGCAAAAAACCACACAAAAAGCAAGAAATTCACCATGACAATAAAGTACGGCTTTTTTATTGAGAACTTTTGCGGGTAAATATCTTTTTCAGTCTGTTATCAAGATTCCCATACAAATCCTTATAATTGTTTACCTTCCGACTCTGGGCCGCCTGTGTCCTTACGTAATATGTAACTCTAACAGTGCACGATATTGTTTTGGTATTGTCTATCATTGTAGTGCCATGGTAGAAGTCTTGGGTAAATAGTCTGAGAAGACATGTGGTTACTAGCAAAGTACTGAACCCAGAAAGATTGAAGAAAATCAATGGGAAGTGAGAAACACTGGCTTCTGGGCTGACATGTTGATAAACTTCTTTTCACCACAAGTTTAAGCGTACCCTCTGAGCATATGACAGCTTTGTAATACCGAAGTTAACTGAAGTTAATCCCTAGGGGTTGGGCGGGGTTAGTGTTTGGATGGGAGACCAAAATAACATACCCCTCGGAAAACAGAAGCATCGGACCGAAAATACTATTTTAAAACGCTAACAAATGCGAACTCAGCAAGGTACAGATTTTGTTAGCTTGCTTTATGCGAAAATAACTATTGATGCAAAAGTAAATAAATATTGATTCACAGTTTTTAGAAAGAGCAGAAGGAAGTTTCCAGGACGATCGCTCGAGAATAACATTTTACGACATGAAAACAACATTTATTTTGAACCGTGAATATAGAATATAAAAAGTTACGATCAGCGACAAACATTTTGGGGGATTTTTGCAACGTTCAATTTTGTTATTGTACGTTTTGGCTGCACAAATAAATCGCAAAATCGAAAGTGACATCGCCGGAATTCAGCGAGCGCCGTGATGAAGTTACCGCGGCATGTTTACTCGCCAAACAGTGAAGCATCTGTGTCAAATGATGGCAAGATACCGGGTTTTTGTAAGTTTCTTTTTCTGTCAAGTGTTATAAAGTTTGACAATGAAATGAGCGAAGTCAGTTTCATGTTTTCAACTTTTTGGTGAAAGGTTGTTTTGCTTATTTTTGTTTTTCAAGATTGACTTCTTCTAACGTAAAGTTTTGCCAAATATCAACGCTGAACAGCTTTTAGTAGTGGAGAAATTAACTCTTTCGTTAAATTTTAATCTGGGATTAGCGTTAATCGGCTTTTGAACAACCGGGCCCAGGTAAATACAGCTCACTTTGATTTCGTCTCGACGGACGATAGATTGTTGTCGAAGTCCAGTACTCGTCGCTTTTGAGATTCCACCGCCTGTATATCCAATTGACTTCCCATTATTGAGCTTCATAAGGGTATATTTTGTTTAAGGATCCACTAAAACGCCATTCGCGTTACATGACTTTCGACCCCATTGCCGGTTAAGTTAATCGTTCTACTGTGTCCACCAGAGAAATCTACGCATTTCCCACTACCCTCTCGATCCTACGAAAATACGCTCAGAAGGCTCTATGCACAAAGCCACCACTTAGCAGGGGAGTGACAGGCAAGACTTTTCCCGACACGGAAAACAAAAAAACCCACGAAATGAAACCGAGATTCCGACTGGGTTTGGTAACCCAGTAATAATTGGATCCCCGTTTATACGCAAAGGGTTCTGGGGTCGCCAGGGGCAAACATTGCAAGTCGCTATAATTAATTAATTAATCAATGTATGGCGGAAACTTATTTCGACGTCCAAAAAATGATTTTGGAGAGAGATCAACACCTTTTAGAGGGGGACATGGGGGGGCCCGAAACACCGCAACACCGCAAAAAAAATTAACGAACACCGCATCACCGCAAGAAAAGTCGACGAAACACCGTCACCGCAACAATTATTTTTAGCTACATGATTTTAACGTCTACACTTGACATAACACGTTTATACCTAAACAATTTTCCACAAAATAAACACAACTCCTGGTGGCAGCGGTCAAGTTACTTATCAAGTTACGTATTTATCAACGAAAACAGCTTCTCATTGGCAGCTTAAGCGTATTGAAGATTAACTCGACAATGTTGGTCTGTATTTTATTACAAATTAAACACAATGGTACGTGCTTGTCATAAATTATCACGGATTAACGAAGTTTACGTGCTGAATTTAGGTATGAGAAGGATCAAACAAGAAACCACAGCACCGCAAATGATTTCATTTCACCGAACACCGTAGCTTGAGAAACACAAACATCGCACACCGTTGGGTTTGCGATCACCGCAACACCGCAAATTGAGATTTTATTCACCGCATCACCGCATTGAAAAAACCATCAACACCGCAACACCGCAAATCCCCATGTCCCCCTCCTTTTACGAAACAGTTTTATCAGAAATCGATTTGGGCAATGTTGATACGTGGCAAATGTAAGTTTTTGTTTGAATAACCGTGAAATATGAGATAAAATTTACTCGGGTTAACCTTGCTCGAGTGAGGATCCGTAAGGTTGAAATATTACAAAATTAGGTACAAATCTGGAGGAAATACATGTAACACACTAATTCCCTTTTAGTTGTATTTACGTGTCTAGACTGTTTTCTTACTAGTTACGTCTTGCGTAAACGAATTATGACTTCTGGAAATATACCTCCTCAAAGGAGAGAAGTCGTTGTCAGAGGAGATGGAAATTCTTTTTAATTTAAGAGCTATTGCTCTTTGGAGGGATGAAATGAGCGATGAGAAACATGAGAAAACCCATAGGTTAAGTTCTTGTTTGATTGAGAAAAATTCAACGGTTTTCGAGCCGAAACTCTGTAAGAGTCCAATCACTTTAATGTAGTACGATGATTCTGCTCAAGCCGCGGCAAACCATTTCAATCTCCTTCTGCCTCGAGCGGCAGCTGTTTTAATGCTCCTCTTCCATAAAATACGGCAGTCTCTGTTTTGATGGACTTACTAACACTGGGAATTCATTTCTGATATGCCCCAGCTGTTACATGTAAACAAACCTTTTCTTCTGTCAAACTACCATCTACATGTAGAACTACATGTATTAAAGTCACTGGATCTAAGCAAACTTGTCAAGCTCCACTATGACTTCGTCCAATACAAAAGCTTCATCTTCATATACTAGTTCTGTAGATCTGATCTTTGGAGCAGGTCTTTGAGGTTTTAGTACTGCCACAATCATACTCTCTTATGTACAAAGTTGGTGTAGGACATTCAGAGTTTCTGTAACCTCGTACAAAATTATCTCAACAGACCATTTGTACTCATCGAAACCTTTAATTGGTCACGATTAATAGCTCTAGCCCATTAGAAAACATCATTGTTATTCCTGGGCGAATAAAATCTAAATATTCCAACGTGAGGAAGAATCTTTTGCTTCACTGGTTACCTTCGATCGTTGTCACAACCCCGCCCACAGCACAATGATCGCCACTAGGCATATTTGACCAATATTATTTGAATTGCTGAGTTAAGAAATAGGCCAAAAGCCAGCCCATACACATGTAAATACAACTGAAAAGGCTTTATTGAGTTATTTCCTCCAGATTTATTCCTAATTACTGGGTTGCCCTATGGCAATCCCAGTCGGAAAATGGTAGATCTCTCCGTTTTATTTTATTTTATTTAATTTATTTTTTTTCATGTCGGTAAAAGTCTTGCCTGTCACTCCCCTGCTAAGTGGTGTCTTTGTGCATAGAGCCCTGCTGCGCGTATTTTCTTAGGATCGAGAGGGTAGTGGGAAATGCGTAGATTTCTCTCGTGGACACATTATAACGATTAACTTAACCGGCAATGGCGTCGAAAGTCATGTAGCGCGAATGGCGTTTTAGTAGATCTTTGAACAAAATATACCCTTATGAAGCTCAATAATGGCAAATCAATTGGATACTGAACAAGACAGGCGACAACATCGACAACAATCTGTCGCCCGTCGAGCCGTCTTTTATGTGCTGTTATGTGCTGTTATGTAGAACACTGAAGATTCGCAGGGCAGCGATAATAGTGAATTCAAAGACTAGACCAGGTGGATTGAATGGAATTTCAAGCGTTAAAATCGCTGAAAAGGTAAGATTATTGTCGAAGCGATGCCGCAATTGCGTGTCTTCACCACATGTTCCTTTGATCTCACATTATTGTGTTTTCCGTCAAAATATTCGCTTGTTTTCGCTTTCGCTCAAACATATTTACCTTTATTACATGTCCAGTGAATAGTAGTATCCTCTGGGATGACTTTTCCGTCGAAAAATTGGTTATTTGGGCGGTCAGTGTAAAACGCAGACTGCAGACTGCAGCCTGCAGACCGGGGGTAAAATGCAGACTGAGGGTAAAATAAATATTAATAATGAAAAAGCGAGTCATAAAAATTGTTTGAAAGACAATCCTGTTTTACATCTGTCAACAACTCACATTATCATGACTGCAGGTCGCTGCACCTTTTGGGGATGCGATCGTACGCGTTGAAATCATCTGTGCTTTGTTTTTGCGCTTCCAGATGCATTGCAATGTTCCAAATTATTTGTCACACCGGTACATCAAGGGAAATCGATCGAAAAACCACTATTATTACTTCGAATACCTGAATAATCTTGGTTGTCTTTTTTCGGTGCAACGAAATGCACAAAGAATTTCATGTATTCCGAGCAATTAGGACGCGGGGATTTCATTGATTAAGCTATGCGTGATAACTCCTAGGGAGAGGTTATAATTGGAAATTACATCTTCCAGATGCAAAACAAACGAACTTGTGAACTAAAGGATAAACATAACGTAAACGAAAGCGAATGAAAGGATCCTAATAAGAAATTTTTACACCTCAGTCAAACTGGCTTAAGCCGACTGAATTGAAACGTTAAATGGTTGTAAAATCCACGTTATCTCTGTCTTTGTTAACATCTGATGCTCGATTTAGGGGTATTGGTACGAGCGAGTTGCTTGTAACGGGTTACACGTTACAATACGTCACGATTTCCTGGTGACCGCATGGAATTGTAATTGAGTTAATTCAAAGTTTATCTTCATCGGTCTATTAGGTTTTGCTGTAAATATTCTCATTATAGTGTTATCAATTTTTTAAATAATTTCTAAATAGAAGGGAAAAATGCCTCCGAAGGGAAGAGGTAGAAAGCGACCTAGTTCCGTCTCCAATTTGGTCGATGAAATTCGTGCGGAGGTCGAACAGTCTACAAGGGACTGTGCAATAATTATCAGGAAGGGGGGGGGGGGTCCTAAAATGAGCTTCACCAAAGGAAAAATTAGGTAGGTCCCCCCTCCAGCAGCGTCAAGATTAGCTCTGACCCCCCCTCACGTTCTCTCAAAATTATGATGTGCCCCCCCCCCCCCCCCCCTCTCTAACCCGTATCTTTATTCACCGTACTGCAACGCATTCCACTGCGTCGTCAGGGATGAAGAGCACCTCGAAACTTTGTTCTTCATAATCGTCAATTTCCGAATCGTCTGATTGTTCATTATCTTCTTGGTCTTCGGAACTGCTAGATTGCTGCTCATCCGGGTTTTCTTTACCTTGAGCTTCCCCAACACCTAGAACACGAGCTATGAGTGCTGTTTTCCCTCTGCTGACGGGTAAACCGTGTTCCTTTAGGTAGAGTTGGAACATGTTTATTTGTGCATTAGAGAATGTGTGAAATTTAAGTAAGACCCCCCCTCAACTTACTTGAGAAATCTAATGTAGAGCCTCCCATCCTTTCCATTATTTTAACTTAAGGCCCCCCTCTGGTTTTAGGCCCCCCTCCCCCCTTCCTGATAATTATTGCACAGTCCCTAACGGTGGAGAAAGCTGCTTTGGATGCATACCGTGTATTTACTTCCACTTCGATAAATGTGGACACAATGAGGGCATTACCGAGCAAAGTTGTGGATATTTATTTGTTGGTGAGGTACAGCAAAGATTTATTGATCTTTTTATCCACCTATATTTCCTAACTGAGGGCTCTTCCGGAGTCGATCAGAAATGAATCTGTTGCGATGTTGTCTGGGCTGTGACTAAAAGTGGGACGGGGACGTGGGACTTGGGACGTGGGGACGTGGGGACGTGGGGACTCGGGGACGTGGGGACGTGGGGACGTGGGGACGTGGGGACGTAGGGACGTAGGGACGTGGGGACGTGGGGACGTGGGGACGTGGGGACGTGGGGACGTGGGGACGTGGGGACGTGGGGACTCGGGGACGTGGGGACTCGGGGACGTGGGGACGTGGGGACGTGGGGACGTGGGGACGTGGGGACGTGGGGACGTGGGGACGTGGGGACTCGGGGACGTGGGGACGTGGGGACGTGGGGACGTGGGGACGTGGGGACGTGGAGACTCGGGGACTCGGGGACGTGTGAACTCGGGGATGTGGGGACGCATTTTTACCATTTGTTTAACTTTTCATCATATTTCACAAAATCTTCGTCTGTTGATCGTAACTGCGTTGTACCCCGGTTTAAGTTCCTCGTTTGTATGATGTGAAACAGAGGTCTAGTAAATATATATAGTATAGTTTATTACTCGTCTTCATAAAAAGGTGACTTTCATTATACTACTATCAAGTTACATAGTGGAGTAATTCAGGTAAAACGAAGGGACAATTTTTTTTTTTGCATGAAGTCCTTATTTGACATAGGCAACATGAACGAAACGTTGGTATGACCATTTCTCAGATCATTTTACAATTCCCCAAGTATATCGAGGCTTGAACATTTAAAAGTACTTCCACTTTCATCCTAACCTTTTTATTTTAAATTATGCATTTCACTCGTAGTTGTCTGTCACGTCACATTTCTTGACTGAAGACTTCATAACGCTTGTTTTTGAGATTGGGGGAACGTTTACCCTAAAAAATTCCGACAAAGTTTTGCTTGAAACTGCTTAAAACCACCATTAACGTACAATTATACCTATCAATGTGATATCGTTCATTTTTATTGTGACCTCTGTGTGATTTGACCTTTTTTTTTTTCTTTTAATTTTGATTTACCGTTGCCATTAAGATGGGCATATGATTAAAAGGCAGAGTGATACAGCTTCGATAGGAGTATTACAGCAAGGTATCTTGATATAAGATGACTTTCCCATCCTCGTTTCCGATAAAATATTTCAATTGCTTTTAGCCGTTATAAATCACGTGACACATTTCAGATGAAAGAGGGAGTACAAAGCAAAGTACGCAGATTTCAAGTTAACGTCGATTGGATAAATGTTTCCACGTAAAACAAAAATATGCCAACTTATTCGCTTGGTCAAGCGTTATTTAGCTTCTGGCCCGGAGACGGTACTTTAGGAATTTCTGTGTGGGGGTTGTGCCTCTAGGACCTTGGAACCCTTAGCCTAAACCAGAGCTGCTTCAGGTGAATTTTGCTACCCCGTACCAGAGTAAACTCCATAAACCCTCCCTATCCTAGAGTAACTGTTTTTCAGAAACTACTGAGGTCCAAAGCAAAACCTATACCACAATTGTTTCTCTCTCAAAAAATGATTTATTTATACTTGAAGGCGCTAGTTTCTAAAGAAACTGTGGTGCTGTGTCGGTGGACAAGTAGTATACAAAAATTGGTTTTATCAACTTTCCTTAGTCTAGATAAAATCTTCAACCAACTGGTCAGTTCCGTGAAAAATTATATCCAATTCTAGAAACAAACGCTCTGATTTATGTATCCTATCCTAGAGCAAACTGCTTGAAAACCATACCCTCACAGCGGCACATACCTATATAGCTCATATATGTCAGTACACCCCTCCCCCTCCTGGGGGCTTCTGGCCCTCTGATGACGAACATTTTCGACAACATCAACGGTGACAACCCGAATCAAAGGTAACAAATTGAACAAGCGCCAGGAAAGATGCAGTCACAATGCCGCCAACAAGGACACTTGCACGGTATTTAAACTTCAGTTACAGAGAAGGAGTCATAAGGCTCAAGTTTCTGAGCAACAACAACAACAAACGCTGCAACGTGAAATTTCAGCTGCAGTGTCAGCAATGGGCCATTAGGTCTTCTGCTTTGTTTCACATTCGAGCTCTGTGACGGGTGGCGAGAATGTCTTTTCGAGAATCCAATTTTTGAATTTCGCTATGTATTTAGCTGGTACTTAAAAAGCAAAATAACACAAGCAATTCAACTTTCTTGGCGATGTTGTCCCATTTCTGAAATTCTATACTTCGATAATGTGTCGCCGTGTCTCCACATCCCCGAGTTCACACGTTCCGAGTCCCCGAGTCCCCGAGTCCCCGAGTCCCCACGTCCCCGGTCCTCACGTCCCCACGTCCCCGCGTCCCCGAGTCCCCACGTCCCCGAGTCCCCGAGTCCCCACGTCCCCACGTCCCCACGTCCCCACGTCCCCACGTCCCCGAGTCCCCACGTCCCGACGTCCCCACGTCCCCACGTCCCCGAGTCCCCACGTCCCAAGTCCCACGTCCC
>NW_027180206.1:0-1288 GCF_036669925.1 Montipora capricornis | reverse complement strand
TTTTAAGAAAGTACACAAAGAATCAAAACTGCTGTACAATTAACCAGCGATGCCGTAAGATCACTGACGCGACAAACTGACGCGAGATGCCTAACGCAAACAAGGCAATTAGGCGAGGCACAGACGCCAGTCTCGACCCAGTTTCACTTCGGCTACTTGGCGTCCGTGTTGACAAAAACGTCTCGTGCTTAAAGATCACTATTAACAAACTTCGAGCGCGCGCATACGAAAAAGAAGAAACTAAAGCGACATAAAGAATAAAAACCGACAACAAAAACTGCAAGAGAAAAATAAAAAAATAAAAAAATAAAAAATAACGACAACAACAACAACAAAAACAAATAAAAGAGCGTTCGCGTGCTATATTTATATGCCAACCCCAGCTGAAACACGATTAGTAACTACCGTTTTCTGATGAAACGATTCTGGCTGTAAACGAAGTCGCTATCGTTGAGGCCGTCTGGTCTCAACGTTTGTAATCTGTATGCCCACTCTCCCTCTTTTACAGCCCGAAGTTCTCAAAGCGATTCGCACTATCACGTCATTGCGTGACATTTCCGAGAAGACTTGGGTCCACAGCTATCCCATAATGCCACATGCTTTCAAGTTCCATTCTTGTGGAAAATGTTTGCACCTTTAGCATCCTGTTTGCCTTCATGGTCTACGATGCATGACGTGTGCGTGACATGCGCGAAAAAATTCGCAGTAGCAATGGGCAGAAACGTCCTTAAGCCATCTCAAATGAGGCTACAGTAATCAAAGTGAGGTTAATTAAAGAGTTATGGACTAGTACCACGGTAGATTGGGAGATAAGGGGACTGATTCATCTAAGGGTACCTATAGCCGAGGTTATCTTTTTACACAATTCGTTAACATGATTAGACCAGCAAAGCCAACAGTCGATAATGAGACCTAATGCTTTGCGTGACCAACTTTGCTGATAACTTGGTTTTCTGGTTCACTGTTTATTTCGTAATGGCTTTCCGCAAGAAGTTTCTGGCAAGAGCCAATAACCATAAACTCGGCTTTTGCAACATTAAGGCTAAGCTTAAGCTCTTTTAGCCAACAATGGAGGTTTAGTAGTCCTGAGTTTTTCTCTTGTTCAAGGTTAGCTAGAGAGGAACCAGAAATTGTAATATTTGTATCGTCTGCGATCGGTTTTGCGCATCCTGTTTTAAGCCATTTTGGAAGATCGTTTATATAGATTAAGAAAAACAAAGGAACGAGAATACTACCTTGTGGGACTCTGCATTTTTGTTCGCTAGCACTGGATAGTGCGCCATTAACA
>NW_027180205.1:75000-115105 GCF_036669925.1 Montipora capricornis | reverse complement strand
ATAGCCGAGAAATGTGGCCGAGAAATTCTCTACTTTTCCGCACCAAAAATTTGACAAGTGTCCCGACAGTGTTTTTGACCTCGATTGTTCTTGAAACAAAGTTTCAATCGAACTAAAACTGGAAAAACCGTATCATATATGTCCTCAAAATAGTAACCAATTTTGGTAACACTGCGTTTAAAAATATGTTTTTATTGTAGTAAAGTCCTGTTTTAGGGCAGCCGTTAAGAACCAGCGAGAACATTTGCAAGGCGACTCGTTACCAGAACTCCGCGCAGTAGTAGCGGCCGCTTTTTTCGAGCTGCAGAAGTATTTGGACTTTGCTAAGAAGAGTTTTCGATATGCCTTCACAAGTTGAAGGAACAAGCAAATCTCGTCGACAATATAATAGTTAAAAGGAAAGAGCCACATTCGCCGTCTCTGGGGATTTTGCTTCGCCAAATTTATGCGCGTCATCTTGCATGACCACTCAATCAGTGTCAATACAAAACCGCATGGGTCGGTGTTGCGTGACCCAAAGCCGTTGTTGGACAACGGCCAACAGTTTCTCACTCACATTTCTCACTCCCTCAAAACACATTTTCTGTGTTGTGCTTTTGATGTAGCTAGCAGAATATTATGAAGCTGTGTTGTTATTATAAACACTTTCGTTGATCTTTCATTGGCGTTCGTTTCTGAACAAGGGAAAAAGCGCGTTAATGGCCTTTTTCAACCATTTCTTTCTCGGCTCTTTTGAAAAGAATAAGCTAACATCTAATTTGATCTTTTGGCTGTTTTTAGGGTGAGAAATGTTGAAAAAATACCCACCCGGTGATCGTTTAAAGCCAAAAAGTGCTTGTATGAATAGAAAAGAAGGGGTTATTATGTTTTTTGCAGCGTCCTTTTTTAAAAGTCAATTTCTAAAACCTAAATACTTCCTTTACATAGCCGAGAAAATGTGGCCGAGAACTGTTGACTGCTCACGGTAACCGCAAACCAACCGTTTTGGACAATCCCTTGCTCACCACTACCTATACACCGGTGCAATATATTGCTTTTACTATCAGAGATAAATTCTCTAATGAGATTCAATGAACCTGACCAGGCCTTGAGACCATTAGATCAAGAAATTCTTTTCTCAGACAATCCTGGTCAAAACTGTCGGGCACAATTCGTGCTTTTCCCCCCCCCCCCCATTACAATGTATAAGGATTTTTCACGGTCTCCAAAATCAAGATCACGTTCAGCGATCGCTGGCATGTTTTCAAACATTGTCTGGGGGGAAGGGGGGGCGCACAAAAGGGCAGCGAAAGAAGAACAAACCGTGCTCATTATAACGAGTGAAGCATGCTACAGTAATTTCTCCTACTTTTCGCCCAACAATTTGAACAAGTGTCCCGAAGTGTTTTGACCCGGAATGGGTCTGAAACTAGTTTCATCGAATGAAAACTCGGAAACCGTATCATATATGTCCTCAAAAATAGTAAACAATTTGTAACACTGCCCGTTAAAAATTGTTTTATTGTAAGTAAAGTTGTTTTATGGCAGCTTAAGAACCCAGCGAAGAACATTTTCAGGAGGACGCGTTCCAGCATAACTCCGCGCAGTTAGCGGCCGCTTTTTTTCGAAGATGCAGACTTATTTGACTTTGCTAAGAAGAGTTCGATTGCTCACAAGTTGAAGGACCGCAAATCGCGTAGACAATAGAATAGTTTTAAAGGAAAGAGCCACATTCACGTCCTCGCTGTGGATTTTGCTTCGCCAAAATTTCTGCGCGTCATCTTGCTGACAACTCAATCCAGTGTCATACAAAACCGCATTGTCTGTTTGCGGTGACCCACGCCGTTGTTGGACAACGGCAAAAAGTTCTCCACTCCACAATTTCTCACTTGTGCCTTAAAAAACACATTTTCTTGTTTGTGCTTTTGATGTAGCTAGGGCAGAATATATGGCTGTGTGGTATTATAAACCACTTTCGTTGATCTTTAATTGGCGTTCTTTTCCTGAACAAGACACGCGTAATGCTTTTTCAACATTTCTCGGCTATTTTGAAAAGAATAAGCTTAACATCTAATTTGATCTTTTGCTGTTTTTTAGGGTGAGAAATGTTGAAAAATACCCACCCGGTGATCGTTTAAAGCCAAAAGTGCTTTTTATGGAATAGAAAAGAAAGGGTTATTATGTTTTTTGCAGCGTCCTTTTTTTAAAAGTCATTTCTAAAACCTAAATCATCTTCCTTTACATAGCCGAGAAATGTGGCCGAGAACTGTTGACTGCTCACGGTAACGCAACCCACCGTTTTGACAATCCTTGCCTCACACTACCTTCTACAACCGGTGCAATATATTGCTTTAAAACGATCAGAGATAATTCTCTAATGAGATTCAATGAACCTACCAGGCTTGAGACCAATTATCAAGAAAATTCTTTTTCTCGACAATCCTGTGTCAAAAACTGTCGGGGACAATTCCGTGCTTTCCCTTCCCCCTCCGCCCCATTACAATGTTGCTTTTCACGGTCTCACAAAAATCAGGATCCGTTCATCGGTCGCTGGCATGTTTCAGCATTGTCGGGGGGGAAGGGGGGCGCAAGAAAGGCAGCGATAGAATAACAAAGCGTGCGCATATAACGATGATAGCATGGACAGTGAATTGTCTACTTTTCGCCCAAAATTTGACAAGTGTCCCGAAAGTGTTTTGACCCGGAGTTTCTGAAACTGATTTAATCGAATAAAACTGGAAACCGTTATCATATATGTCCTCAAAATAGTAAACAACTTTGTAAGACACTCACTTGCGTTAAAAATTGTTTTAATTGTAGTAAAGGTCCCCCTGTTTTATGGCAGCTTAAGAACCAGCGAAGAAACATTTTCATGGAGACTCGTTACCAGACTACCGCGCAGTGTTAGCGGCCGCTTTGTTTTTCGAAGCTGCAGGAAATTATTTGACTTTGCTAAGGAGAGTTTCGATTGCTCACAAGTTGACAGGACAGCAAATCGCGTAAGACAATAGAATAGTTTAAAAGGAAAAGAGCCACAATTCACGTCTCTTGTGGATTTTGCTTCGCCAAAATTTCTGCGCGTCATCTTGCTGACACTCAATCAGTGTCATACAAAACCGCATTGGTTCTGTTGCGTGGACCCACGCCGTTGTTGACAACGGGCAACAGGTTCTCACTCACATTTCTCACATCCTAAAAACACATTTGTCTGGTTGTGCTTTTGATGTAGCTAGCAAATATATGGCGTGTTGTCTTATAAACAACTTTCGTTGATCTTTAATTGGCGTTTCGTTTCTGAACAAGGAAAACGCGTAGATTGCCTTTTTCAACATTTCTCGGGCTATTTGAAAAGAAATAAGCTAACATCTAGATTTTGATCTTGTTGCTGTTTTTAGGGTGAGAAATGTTGAAAAATACCCCACCCGGTGATCGTTTAAAGCCAAAATGCTTGTATGAATAGAAAAGAAAGGGTTATAAGAGTTTTTTGCAGCGTCCTTTTTTAAAAGTCATTTTCTAAACCTAAATATCTTTCCTTTACATAGGCCGAGAAATGTGGGCCGAGAACTGTTGAACTGCTCACGGTAACGCAACCCACTCGTTTTGACCATCCTTGCTCACACTACCTCTACACCGGTGCAATATATTGCTTTAACTATCAGAGATAATTCTCTAATGAGATTCAATGAACCAGGACCAGCTTGGGAACCAATTATCAAGA
The DNA here is from genome assembly GCF_036669925.1 of Montipora capricornis. NCBI lineage: Eukaryota > Metazoa > Cnidaria > Anthozoa > Scleractinia > Acroporidae > Montipora > Montipora capricornis. The sequence continues at coordinate 111,408 of NW_027180205.1, read as the reverse complement.
AATTTCTTTTCTCAGACAATCCTGGTCAAAAACTGTCGGGACCAATCGTGCTTTTCCCCCCCTCCCCCCCCATTACAATGTTGATTTTTCACGGTCTCCAAAATCAAGATCCGTTTCATCGATCGCTGGCATGTTTCAACATTGTCTGGGGGGAAGGGGGGCGCAAAAAAGGCAGCGAAAGAAGAACAACCGTTGCTCATATAACGATGAAAGCATGTACAGTAAATCTCTACTTTCGCCCAAAATTTGACAAGTGTCCCGAAGTGTTTTGGACCCGGATTGTCTGAAACTGAGTTTCATCGAATAACAACTGGAAACCCGTATCATATATGTCCTCAAAATAGTAAACAATTTTGTAACACTGCGTTTTAAAAAATTGTTTTATTGTAGTAAAGTCTGTTTTATGGTCAGCTTAAGAACCAGTCGCAAAGAACATTTTCAGGAGACTCGTTAACCAGACTCCGCGCAGTTATCAGGCCGACTTTTTGCGGGGGGGGAGCTGCAGATTTATTTGACTTTGGGCTAATAAGAGTTCGATATGCTCACAAGTTGAAGGACAGCAAATCGCGTAGACAATAGAATAGTTTTAAAGAAAGAGCCACAGTCCCGTCTCTGTGGATTTTGCTTCTCCAAATTTCTGCGCGCGTCCATCTTGCTGACACTCAATCAGTGTCATACAAAACCGCATTGTCCTGTTGCGTGACCCAAGTCGTTGTTGACAACGGCAACAGTTCTCACTCACATTTCTCCAATCCTAAAAACACATTTTCTGGTTGTGCTTTTTGGATGTAGCCTAGCAGAAATATATGGGCGTGTTGTATTTATAAACACTTTCGTTGATCTTTAATGGCGGTTCGTTTCTGAACAAGGAAAACGCGTAATGCCTTTTTCAACATTTCTCTCGGCTATTGAAAAGAATAAGCTAACATCTAATTTGATCTTTTGCTGTTTTTAGGCGTGAGAAACTGTTTTGAAAAATACCCACCCGTGATCGGGTTTTAAAAGCCTAAAAGTGCTTGTATGAATAGAAAAGAAAGGGTTATTATGTTTTTTGCAACGCGTTTTTTTAAAAGTCATTTCTAAACCTAAATATCTTCCTTTACATAGCCGAGAAATGTGGCCGGACCTGTTGACTGCTCACGGTAACGCAACCCACCGTTTTGGACAATCCTTGCTCACACTACCTCTACACCGGTGCAATATTGCTTTACTATCAGAGATAATTCTCTAATGATATTCAATGAACCTGACCATCTTGAGACCAATTATCAAGAAAGTCTTTTCTCAGACAATCCTGGTCAAAACTGTCGGGACAATTCGTGCTTTTCCCCCTCCCCCCATTACAATGTTGATTTTTCACGGTCTCCAAAATCAAGATCCGTTCATCGATCGCTGGCATGTTTCAACATTGTCTGGGGGGAAGGGGGCGCAAACAGGCAGCGGAAAGAAGAACAAACGTTGCTCATATAACGATGGAAGCATGTATAGTAAATTCTCTACTTTTCGCCCAAAATTTGACAAGTGTCCCGAAGTTTTTTGACCCGGATTGTCTGAGACTGAGTTTCATCAAATAAAACTGGAAACCGTATCATATATGTCCTCAATTTAGTAACTAATCTGTAACACTGCGTTAAAAATTGTTTTATTGTATTAAAGTCGGGTTTATGGCAGCTTAAGAACCAGCGAAGAAGATTTTCAGGAGACTCGTGACCAGACTCCGCGCAGTTAGCGGCCGGTTTGTCGAGCTGCAGAATCATTTGACTGCTAAGAAGAGTTCGATTGCTCACAAGTTGAAGGACAGCCAATCGCGTAGACAATAGAATAGTTTAAAGGAAAGAGCCCCATTCACGTCTCTGTGGATTTTGCTTCGCCAAATTTCTGCGCGTCAGCTTGCTGACACTCAATCAGTGTCATACAAAACCGCATTGTCTGTTGCGTGACCCAAGCCTGTGTTGACAACGGCAACAGTTCTCACTCACATTTCTCACTCCTAAAAACACATTTTCTGGTTGTGCTTTTGATTAGCTAGCCGAATATAGGCGTGTTGTATTATAAACACTTTCGTTGATCTTTAAATTGGCGTTCGTTTCGGAACAAGAAAACGCGTAATGCCTTTTTCACAACATTTCTCGGCTATTTGAAAAGAATAAGCTAACATCTAATTTGATCTTTTGCTGTTTTAGGGTGAGAAATGTTGAAAAATAACCCACCCGGTGATCGTTTAAAGCCAAAAGTGCTTGTATGAATAGAAAAGAAAGGGTTATTATGTTTTTTGCAGCGGTCCCTTTTTTAAAAGTCATTTCTAAAAATAAATATCTTCCTTTAGATAGCCGGGAAATGTGGCCTAGAAGTGTTGAATGCTCACGGTAACGCAACCCACCGTTTTGACAATCCTTGCTCACACTACCTCTACACCGGTGCAATATATTGCTTTACTATCAGAGATAATTCTCTAATGAGATTCAATGAACCTGACCAGGCTTGACACCAATTATCAAGAAATTCTTTTCTCAGACAATCCTGGTCAAAACTGTCGGGACAATTCGTGCTTTTTCCCCTCCCCCCATTACAATGTTGATTTTTCACGGTCTCCAAAATCAAGATCCGTTCATCGATCGCTGGCATGTTTCAACATTGTCGTGGGGGGAAGGGGGGCGTAAAAAGGCAGCGAAAGAAGAACAAACCGTGCTCATATAACGATGAAAGCATGTACAGTAAATTCTCTACTTTTCGCCCAAACTTTGACAAGTGTCCCGAAGTGTTTTGACCCGGATTGTCTGAAACTGAGTTTCATCGAATAAAACTGGAAACCGTATCATATATGTCCTCAAAATAGTAAACAATTTGTAACACTGCATTAAAAATTGTTTCATTGTAGTAAAGTCTGTTTTATGGCAGCTTAAGAACCAGCGAAGAACATTTTCAGGAGACTCGTTACAGACTCCGCGCAGTTAGCGGCCGCTTTTTCGAGCTGCAGAATTATTTGACTTTGCTAAGAAGAGTTCGATTGCTCACAAGTTGAAGGACAGCAAATCGCGTAGACAATAGAATAGTTTAAAGGAAAGAGCCACATTCACGTCTCTGTGGATTTTGCTTCGCCAAATTTCTGCGCGTCATCTTGCTGACACTACATCAGTGTCATACAAAACCGCATTGTCTGTTGAGTGACCCAAGCCGTTGTTGACAACGGCAACAGTTCTCACTCACATTTCTCACTCCTAAAACACATTTCTGGTTGTGCTTTTGATGTAGCTAGCAGAATATATGGCGTGTTGTATTATAAACACTTTCGTTGATCTTTAATTGGCGTTCGTTTCTGAACAAGAAAACGCGTAATGCCTTTTTCAACATTTCTCGGCTATTTGAAAAGAATAAGCTAACATCTAATTTGATCTTTTGCTGTTTTTAGGGTGAGAAATGTTGAAAAATACCCACCCGGTGATCGTTAAAGCCAAAAGTGCTTGTATGAATAGACAAGAAAGGGTTATTATGTTTTTTGCAGAGTCTTTTTTTAAAAGTCATTTCTAAACCTAAATATCTTCCTTTAAATAGCCGAGAAATGTGGCCGAGAACTGTTGAATGCTCACGGTAACGCAACCCACCGTTTTGACAATCCTTGCTCACACTACCTCTACACCAGTGCAATAATTCTCTAATGAGATGCAATGAACCTGACCAGGCTTGAGACCAATTATCAAGAAATTCTTTTCTCAGACAATCCTGGTCAAAACTGTCGGGACAATTCGTGCTTTTCCCCCTCCCCCCATTACAATGTTGATTTTTCACGGTCTCCAAAATCAAGATCCGTTCATCGATCGCTGGCATGTTTCAACATTGTCTGGGGGGAAGGGGGGCGCAAAAAGGCAGGGAAAGAAGAACAACCGTTGCTCATATAACGATGGAAGCATGTATAGTAAATTCTCTACTTTTCGCCCAAAATTTGACAAGTGTCCCGAAGTGTTTTGACCCGGATTGTCTGAGACTGAGTTTCATCAAATAAAACTGGAAACCGTATCATATATGTCCTCAAAATAGTAACAATTTGTAACACTGCGTTAAAAATTGTTTTATTGTAGTAAAGTCTGTTTTATGGCAGCTTAAGAACCAGCGAAGAACATTTTCAGGAGACTCGTTACCAGACTCCGCGCAGTTAGCGGCCGCTTTTTCGAGCTGCAGAATTATTTGACTTTGCTAAGAAGAGTTCGATTGCTCACAAGTTGAAGGACAGCAAATCGCGTAGACAATAGAATAGTTTAAAGGAAAGAGCCACATTCACGTCTCTGTGGATTTTGCTTCGCCAAATTTCTGCGCGTCATCTTGCTGACACTCAATCAGTGTCATACAAAACCGCATTGTCTGTTGCGTGACCCAAGCCGTTGTTGACAACGGCAACAGTTCTCACTCACATTTCTCACTCCTAAAAACACATTTTCTGGTTGTGCTTTTGATGTAGCTAGCAGAATATATGGCGTGTTGTATTATAAACACTTTCGTTGATCTTTAATTGGCGTTCGTTTCTGAACAAGAAAACGCGTAATGCCTTTTTCAACATTTCTCGGCTATTTGAAAAGAATAAGCTAACATCTAATTTGATCTTTTGCTGTTTTTAGGGTGAGAAATGTTGAAAAATACCCACCCGGTGATCGTTTAAAGCCAAAAGTGCTTGTATGAATAGAAAAGAAAGGGTTATTATGTTTTTTGCAGCGTCTTTTTTTAAAAGTCATTTCTAAACCTAAATATCTTCCTTTACATAGCCGAGAAATGTGGCCGAGAACTGTTGACTGCTCACGGTAACGCAACCCACCGTTTGGACAATCCTTGCTCACACTACCTCTACACCGGTGCAATATATTGCTTTACTATCAGAGATAATTCTCTAATGAGATTCAATGAACCTGACCAGGCTTGACACCAATTATCAAGAAATTCTTTTCTCAGACAATCCTGGTCAAAACTGTCGGGACAATTCGTGCTTTCCCCCTCCCCCCATTACAATGTTGATTTTTCACGGTCTCCAAAATCAAGATCCGTTCATCGATCGCTGGCATGTTTCAACATTGTCTGGGGGGAAGGGGGGCGCAAAAAAGGCAGCGAAAGAAGAACAAACCGTGCTCATATAACGATGAAAGCATGTACAGTAAATTCTCTACTTTTCGCCCAAACTTTGACAAGTGTCCCGAAGTGTTTTGACCCGGATTGTCTGAAACTGAGTTTCATCGAATAAAACTGGAAACCGTATCATATATGTCCTCAAAATAGTAAACAATTTGTAACACTGCGTTAAAAATTGTTTTATTGTAGTAAAGTCTGTTTTATGGCAGCTTAAGAACCAGCGAAGAACATTTTCAGGAGACTCGTTACCAGACTCCGCGCAGTTAGCGGCCGCTTTTTCGAGCTGCAGAATTATTTGACTTTGCTAAGAAGAGTTCGATTGCTCACAAGTTGAAGGACAGCAAATCGCGTAGACAATAGAATAGTTTAAAGGAAAGAGCCACATTCACGTCTCTGTGGATTTTGCTTCGCCAAATTTCTGCGCGTCATCTTGCTGACACTCATCAGTGTCATACAAAACCGCATTGTCTGTTGCGTGACCCAAGCCGTTGTTGACAACGGCAACAGTTTCTCACTCACATTTCTCACTCCTAAAAACACATTTTCTGGTTGTGCTTTTGATGTAGCTAGCAGAATATATGGCGTGTTGTATTATAAACACTTTCGTTGATCTTTAATTGGCGTTCGTTTCTGAACAAGAAAACGCGTAATGCCTTTTTCAACATTTCTCGGCTATTTGAAAAGAATAAGCTAACATCTAATTTGATCTTTTGCTGTTTTTAGGGTGAGAAATGTTGAAAAATACCCACCCGGTGATCGTTAAAGCCAAAAGTGCTTGTATGAATAGAAAAGAAAGGGTTATTATGTTTTTTGCAGCGTCCTTTTTTAAAAGTCATTTCTAAACCTAAATATCTTCCTTTACATAGCCGAGAAATGTGGCCGAGAACTGTTGACTGCTCACGGTAACGCAACCCACCGTTTTGACAATCCTTGCTCACACTACCTCTACACCGGTGCAATATATTGCTTTACTATCAGAGATAATTCTCTAATGAGATTCAATGAACCTGACCAGGCTTGACACCAATTATCAAGAAATTCTTTTCTCAGACAATCCTGGTCAAAACTGTCGGGACAATTCGTGCTTTTCCCCCTCCCCCCATTACAATGTTGATTTTTCACGGTCTCCAAAATCAAGATCCGTTCATCGATCGCTGGCATGTTTCAACATTGTCTGGGGGGAAGGGGGGCGCAAAAAAGGCAGCGAAAGAAGAACAAACCGTGCTCATATAACGATGAAAGCATGTACAGTAAATTCTCTACTTTTCGCCCAAAATTTGACAAGTGTCCCGAAGTGTTTTGACCCGGATTGTCTGAGACTGAGTTTCATCAAATAAAACTGGAAACCGTATCATATATGTCCTCAAAATAGTAAACAATTTGTAACACTGCGTTAAAAATTGTTTTATTGTAGTAAAGTCTGTTTTATGGCAGCTTAAGAACCAGCGAAGAACATTTTCAGGAGACTCGTTACCAGACTCCGCGCAGTTAGCGGCCGCTTTTTCGAGCTGCAGAATTATTTGACTTTGCTAAGAAGAGTTCGATTGCTCACAAGTTGAAGGACAGCAAATCGCGTAGACAATAGAATAGTTTAAAGGAAAGAGCCACATTCACGTCTCTGTGGATTTTGCTTCGCCAAATTTCTGCGCGTCATCTTGCTGACACTCAATCAGTGTCATACAAAACCGCATTGTCTGTTGCGTGACCCAAGCCGTTGTTGACAACGGCAACAGTTCTCACTCACATTTCTCACTCCTAAAAACACATTTTCTGGTTGTGCTTTTGATGTAGCTAGCAGAATATATGGCGTGTTGTATTATAAACACTTTCGTTGATCTTTAATTGGCGTTCGTTTCTGAACAAGAAAACGCGTAATGCCTTTTTCAACATTTCTCGGCTATTTGAAAAGAATAAGCTAACATCTAATTTGATCTTTTGCTGTTTTTAGGGTGAGAAATGTTGAAAAATACCCACCCGGTGATCGTTTAAAGCCAAAAGTGCTTGTATGAATAGAAAAGAAAGGGTTATTATGTTTTTTGCAGCGTCCTTTTTTAAAAGTCATTTCTAAACCTAAATATCTTCCTTTACATAGCCGAGAAATGTGGCCGAGAACTGTTGACTGCTCACGGTAACGCAACCCACCGTTTTGACAATCCTTGCTCACACTACCTCTACACCGGTGCAATATATTGCTTTACTATCAGAGATAATTCTCTAATGAGATTCAATGAACCTGACCAGGCTTGACACCAATTATCAAGAAATTCTTTTCTCAGACAATCCTGGTCAAAACTGTCGGGACAATTCGTGCTTTTCCCCCTCCCCCCATTACAATGTTGATTTTTCACGGTCTCCAAAATCAAGATCCGTTCATCGATCGCTGGCATGTTTCAACATTGTCTGGGGGGAAGGGGGGCGCAAAAAAGGCAGGGAAAGAAGAACAAACCGTGCTCATATAACGATGAAAGCATGTACAGTAAATTCTCTACTTTTCGCCCAAAATTTGACAAGTGTCCCGAAGTGTTTTGACCCGGATTGTCTGAGACTGAGTTTCATCAAATAAAACTGGAAACCGTATCATATATGTCCTCAAAATAGTAAACAATTTGTAACACTGCGTTAAAAATTGTTTTATTGTAGTAAAGTCTGTTTTATGGCAGCTTAAGAACCAGCGAAGAACATTTTCAGGAGACTCGTTACCAGACTCCGCGCAGTTAGCGGCCGCTTTTTCGAGCTGCAGAATTATTTGACTTTGCTAAGAAGAGTTCGATTGCTCACAAGTTGAAGGACAGCAAATCGCGTAGACAATAGAATAGTTTAAAGGAAAGAGCCACATTCACGTCTCTGTGGATTTTGCTTCGCCAAATTTCTGCGCGTCATCTTGCTGACACTCAATCAGTGTCATACAAAACCGCATTGTCTGTTGCGTGACCCAAGCCGTTGTTGACAACGGCAACAGTTCTCACTCACATTTCTCACTCCTAAAAACACATTTTCTGGTTGTGCTTTTGATGTAGCTAGCAGAATATATGGCGTGTTGTATTATAAACACTTTCGTTGATCTTTAATTGGCGTTCGTTTCTGAACAAGAAAACGCGTAATGCCTTTTTCAACATTTCTCGGCTATTTGAAAAGAATAAGCTAACATCTAATTTGATCTTTTGCTGTTTTTAGGGTGAGAAATGTTGAAAAATACCCACCCGGTGATCGTTTAAAGCCAAAAGTGCTTGTATGAATAGAAAAGAAAGGGTTATTATGTTTTTTGCAGCGTCCTTTTTTAAAAGTCATTTCTAAACCTAAATATCTTCCTTTACATAGCCGAGAAATGTGGCCGAGAACTGTTGACTGCTCACGGTAACGCAACCCACCGTTTTGACAATCCTTGCTCACACTACCTCTACACCGGTGCAATATATTGCTTTACTATCAGAGATAATTCTCTAATGAGATTCAATGAACCTGACCAGGCTTGACACCAATTATCAAGAAATTCTTTTCTCAGACAATCCTGGTCAAAACTGTCGGGACAATTCGTGCTTTTCCCCCTCCCCCCATTACAATGTTGATTTTTCACGGTCTCCAAAATCAAGATCCGTTCATCGATCGCTGGCATGTTTCAACATTGTCTGGGGGGAAGGGGGGCGCAAAAAAGGCAGCGAAAGAAGAACAAACCGTGCTCATATAACGATGAAAGCATGTACAGTAAATTCTCTACTTTTCGCCCAAAATTTGACAAGTGTCCCGAAGTGTTTTGACCCGGATTGTCTGAGACTGAGTTTCATCAAATAAAACTGGAAACCGTATCATATATGTCCTCAAAATAGTAAACAATTTGTAACACTGCGTTAAAAATTGTTTTATTGTAGTAAAGTCTGTTTTATGGCAGCTTAAGAACCAGCGAAGAACATTTTCAGGAGACTCGTTACCAGACTCCGCGCAGTTAGCGGCCGCTTTTTCGAGCTGCAGAATTATTTGACTTTGCTAAGAAGAGTTCGATTGCTCACAAGTTGAAGGACAGCAAATCGCGTAGACAATAGAATAGTTTAAAGGAAAGAGCCACATTCACGTCTCTGTGGATTTTGCTTCGCCAAATTTCTGCGCGTCATCTTGCTGACACTCAATCAGTGTCATACAAAACCGCATTGTCTGTTGCGTGACCCAAGCCGTTGTTGACAACGGCAACAGTTCTCACTCACATTTCTCACTCCTAAAAACACATTTTCTGGTTGTGCTTTTGATGTAGCTAGCAGAATATATGGCGTGTTGTATTATAAACACTTTCGTTGATCTTTAATTGGCGTTCGTTTCTGAACAAGAAAACGCGTAATGCCTTTTTCAACATTTCTCGGCTATTTGAAAAGAATAAGCTAACATCTAATTTGATCTTTTGCTGTTTTTAGGGTGAGAAATGTTGAAAAATACCCACCCGGTGATCGTTTAAAGCCAAAAGTGCTTGTATGAATAGAAAAGAAAGGGTTATTATGTTTTTTGCAGCGTCCTTTTTTAAAAGTCATTTCTAAACCTAAATATCTTCCTTTACATAGCCGAGAAATGTGGCCGAGAACTGTTGACTGCTCACGGTAACGCAACCCACCGTTTTGACAATCCTTGCTCACACTACCTCTACACCGGTGCAATATATTGCTTTACTATCAGAGATAATTCTCTAATGAGATTCAATGAACCTGACCAGGCTTGACACCAATTATCAAGAAATTCTTTTCTCAGACAATCCTGGTCAAAACTGTCGGGACAATTCGTGCTTTTCCCCCTCCCCCCATTACAATGTTGATTTTTCACGGTCTCCAAAATCAAGATCCGTTCATCGATCGCTGGCATGTTTCAACATTGTCTGGGGGGAAGGGGGGCGCAAAAAAGGCAGGGAAAGAAGAACAAACCGTGCTCATATAACGATGAAAGCATGTACAGTAAATTCTCTACTTTTCGCCCAAAATTTGACAAGTGTCCCGAAGTGTTTTGACCCGGATTGTCTGAGACTGAGTTTCATCAAATAAAACTGGAAACCGTATCATATATGTCCTCAAAATAGTAAACAATTTGTAACACTGCGTTAAAAATTGTTTTATTGTAGTAAAGTCTGTTTTATGGCAGCTTAAGAACCAGCGAAGAACATTTTCAGGAGACTCGTTACCAGACTCCGCGCAGTTAGCGGCCGCTTTTTCGAGCTGCAGAATTATTTGACTTTGCTAAGAAGAGTTCGATTGCTCACAAGTTGAAGGACAGCAAATCGCGTAGACAATAGAATAGTTTAAAGGAAAGAGCCACATTCACGTCTCTGTGGATTTTGCTTCGCCAAATTTCTGCGCGTCATCTTGCTGACACTCAATCAGTGTCATACAAAACCGCATTGTCTGTTGCGTGACCCAAGCCGTTGTTGACAACGGCAACAGTTCTCACTCACATTTCTCACTCCTAAAAACACATTTTCTGGTTGTGCTTTTGATGTAGCTAGCAGAATATATGGCGTGTTGTATTATAAACACTTTCGTTGATCTTTAATTGGCGTTCGTTTCTGAACAAGAAAACGCGTAATGCCTTTTTCAACATTTCTCGGCTATTTGAAAAGAATAAGCTAACATCTAATTTGATCTTTTGCTGTTTTTAGGGTGAGAAATGTTGAAAAATACCCACCCGGTGATCGTTTAAAGCCAAAAGTGCTTGTATGAATAGAAAAGAAAGGGTTATTATGTTTTTTGCAGCGTCCTTTTTTAAAAGTCATTTCTAAACCTAAATATCTTCCTTTACATAGCCGAGAAATGTGGCCGAGAACTGTTGACTGCTCACGGTAACGCAACCCACCGTTTTGACAATCCTTGCTCACACTACCTCTACACCGGTGCAATATATTGCTTTACTATCAGAGATAATTCTCTAATGAGATTCAATGAACCTGACCAGGCTTGACACCAATTATCAAGAAATTCTTTTCTCAGACAATCCTGGTCAAAACTGTCGGGACAATTCGTGCTTTTCCCCCTCCCCCCATTACAATGTTGATTTTTCACGGTCTCCAAAATCAAGATCCGTTCATCGATCGCTGGCATGTTTCAACATTGTCTGGGGGGAAGGGGGGCGCAAAAAAGGCAGGGAAAGAAGAACAAACCGTGCTCATATAACGATGAAAGCATGTACAGTAAATTCTCTACTTTTCGCCCAAAATTTGACAAGTGTCCCGAAGTGTTTTGACCCGGATTGTCTGAGACTGAGTTTCATCAAATAAAACTGGAAACCGTATCATATATGTCCTCAAAATAGTAAACAATTTGTAACACTGCGTTAAAAATTGTTTTATTGTAGTAAAGTCTGTTTTATGGCAGCTTAAGAACCAGCGAAGAACATTTTCAGGAGACTCGTTACCAGACTCCGCGCAGTTAGCGGCCGCTTTTTCGAGCTGCAGAATTATTTGACTTTGCTAAGAAGAGTTCGATTGCTCACAAGTTGAAGGACAGCAAATCGCGTAGACAATAGAATAGTTTAAAGGAAAGAGCCACATTCACGTCTCTGTGGATTTTGCTTCGCCAAATTTCTGCGCGTCATCTTGCTGACACTCAATCAGTGTCATACAAAACCGCATTGTCTGTTGCGTGACCCAAGCCGTTGTTGACAACGGCAACAGTTCTCACTCACATTTCTCACTCCTAAAAACACATTTTCTGGTTGTGCTTTTGATGTAGCTAGCAGAATATATGGCGTGTTGTATTATAAACACTTTCGTTGATCTTTAATTGGCGTTCGTTTCTGAACAAGAAAACGCGTAATGCCTTTTTCAACATTTCTCGGCTATTTGAAAAGAATAAGCTAACATCTAATTTGATCTTTTGCTGTTTTTAGGGTGAGAAATGTTGAAAAATACCCACCCGGTGATCGTTTAAAGCCAAAAGTGCTTGTATGAATAGAAAAGAAAGGGTTATTATGTTTTTTGCAGCGTCCTTTTTTAAAAGTCATTTCTAAACCTAAATATCTTCCTTTACATAGCCGAGAAATGTGGCCGAGAACTGTTGACTGCTCACGGTAACGCAACCCACCGTTTTGACAATCCTTGCTCACACTACCTCTACACCGGTGCAATATATTGCTTTACTATCAGAGATAATTCTCTAATGAGATTCAATGAACCTGACCAGGCTTGACACCAATTATCAAGAAATTCTTTTCTCAGACAATCCTGGTCAAAACTGTCGGGACAATTCGTGCTTTTCCCCCTCCCCCCATTACAATGTTGATTTTTCACGGTCTCCAAAATCAAGATCCGTTCATCGATCGCTGGCATGTTTCAACATTGTCTGGGGGGAAGGGGGGCGCAAAAAAGGCAGGGAAAGAAGAACAAACCGTGCTCATATAACGATGAAAGCATGTACAGTAAATTCTCTACTTTTCGCCCAAAATTTGACAAGTGTCCCGAAGTGTTTTGACCCGGATTGTCTGAGACTGAGTTTCATCAAATAAAACTGGAAACCGTATCATATATGTCCTCAAAATAGTAAACAATTTGTAACACTGCGTTAAAAATTGTTTTATTGTAGTAAAGTCTGTTTTATGGCAGCTTAAGAACCAGCGAAGAACATTTTCAGGAGACTCGTTACCAGACTCCGCGCAGTTAGCGGCCGCTTTTTCGAGCTGCAGAATTATTTGACTTTGCTAAGAAGAGTTCGATTGCTCACAAGTTGAAGGACAGCAAATCGCGTAGACAATAGAATAGTTTAAAGGAAAGAGCCACATTCACGTCTCTGTGGATTTTGCTTCGCCAAATTTCTGCGCGTCATCTTGCTGACACTCAATCAGTGTCATACAAAACCGCATTGTCTGTTGCGTGACCCAAGCCGTTGTTGACAACGGCAACAGTTCTCACTCACATTTCTCACTCCTAAAAACACATTTTCTGGTTGTGCTTTTGATGTAGCTAGCAGAATATATGGCGTGTTGTATTATAAACACTTTCGTTGATCTTTAATTGGCGTTCGTTTCTGAACAAGAAAACGCGTAATGCCTTTTTCAACATTTCTCGGCTATTTGAAAAGAATAAGCTAACATCTAATTTGATCTTTTGCTGTTTTTAGGGTGAGAAATGTTGAAAAATACCCACCCGGTGATCGTTTAAAGCCAAAAGTGCTTGTATGAATAGAAAAGAAAGGGTTATTATGTTTTTTGCAGCGTCCTTTTTTAAAAGTCATTTCTAAACCTAAATATCTTCCTTTACATAGCCGAGAAATGTGGCCGAGAACTGTTGACTGCTCACGGTAACGCAACCCACCGTTTTGACAATCCTTGCTCACACTACCTCTACACCGGTGCAATATATTGCTTTACTATCAGAGATAATTCTCTAATGAGATTCAATGAACCTGACCAGGCTTGACACCAATTATCAAGAAATTCTTTTCTCAGACAATCCTGGTCAAAACTGTCGGGACAATTCGTGCTTTTCCCCCTCCCCCCATTACAATGTTGATTTTTCACGGTCTCCAAAATCAAGATCCGTTCATCGATCGCTGGCATGTTTCAACATTGTCTGGGGGGAAGGGGGGCGCAAAAAAGGCAGGGAAAGAAGAACAAACGTTGCTCATATAACGATGGAAGCATGTATAGTAAATTCTCTACTTTTCGCCCAAAATTTGACAAGTGTCCCGAAGTGTTTTGACCCGGATTGTCTGAGACTGAGTTTCATCAAATAAAACTGGAAACCGTATCATATATGTCCTCAAAATAGTAAACAATTTGTAACACTGCGTTAAAAATTGTTTTATTGTAGTAAAGTCTGTTTTATGGCAGCTTAAGAACCAGCGAAGAACATTTTCAGGAGACTCGTTACCAGACTCCGCGCAGTTAGCGGCCGCTTTTTCGAGCTGCAGAATTATTTGACTTTGCTAAGAAGAGTTCGATTGCTCACAAGTTGAAGGACAGCAAATCGCGTAGACAATAGAATAGTTTAAAGGAAAGAGCCACATTCACGTCTCTGTGGATTTTGCTTCGCCAAATTTCTGCGCGTCATCTTGCTGACACTCAATCAGTGTCATACAAAACCGCATTGTCTGTTGCGTGACCCAAGCCGTTGTTGACAACGGCAACAGTTCTCACTCACATTTCTCACTCCTAAAAACACATTTTCTGGTTGTGCTTTTGATGTAGCTAGCAGAATATATGGCGTGTTGTATTATAAACACTTTCGTTGATCTTTAATTGGCGTTCGTTTCTGAACAAGAAAACGCGTAATGCCTTTTTCAACATTTCTCGGCTATTTGAAAAGAATAAGCTAACATCTAATTTGATCTTTTGCTGTTTTTAGGGTGAGAAATGTTGAAAAATACCCACCCGGTGATCGTTTAAAGCCAAAAGTGCTTGTATGAATAGAAAAGAAAGGGTTATTATGTTTTTTGCAGCGTCCTTTTTTAAAAGTCATTTCTAAACCTAAATATCTTCCTTTACATAGCCGAGAAATGTGGCCGAGAACTGTTGACTGCTCACGGTAACGCAACCCACCGTTTTGACAATCCTTGCTCACACTACCTCTACACCGGTGCAATATATTGCTTTACTATCAGAGATAATTCTCTAATGAGATTCAATGAACCTGACCAGGCTTGACACCAATTATCAAGAAATTCTTTTCTCAGACAATCCTGGTCAAAACTGTCGGGACAATTCGTGCTTTTCCCCCTCCCCCCATTACAATGTTGATTTTTCACGGTCTCCAAAATCAAGATCCGTTCATCGATCGCTGGCATGTTTCAACATTGTCTGGGGGGAAGGGGGGCGCAAAAAAGGCAGGGAAAGAAGAACAAACGGTGCTCATATAACGATGGAAGCATGTATAGTAAATTCTCTACTTTTCGCCCAAAATTTGACAAGTGTCCCGAAGTGTTTTGACCCGGATTGTCTGAGACTGAGTTTCATCAAATAAAACTGGAAACCGTATCATATATGTCCTCAAAATAGTAAACAATTTGTAACACTGCGTTAAAAATTGTTTTATTGTAGTAAAGTCTGTTTTATGGCAGCTTAAGAACCAGCGAAGAACATTTTCAGGAGACTCGTTACCAGACTCCGCGCAGTTAGCGGCCGCTTTTTCGAGCTGCAGAATTATTTGACTTTGCTAAGAAGAGTTCGATTGCTCACAAGTTGAAGGACAGCAAATCGCGTAGACAATAGAATAGTTTAAAGGAAAGAGCCACATTCACGTCTCTGTGGATTTTGCTTCGCCAAATTTCTGCGCGTCATCTTGCTGACACTCAATCAGTGTCATACAAAACCGCATTGTCTGTTGCGTGACCCAAGCCGTTGTTGACAACGGCAACAGTTCTCACTCACATTTCTCACTCCTAAAAACACATTTTCTGGTTGTGCTTTTGATGTAGCTAGCAGAATATATGGCGTGTTGTATTATAAACACTTTCGTTGATCTTTAATTGGCGTTCGTTTCTGAACAAGAAAACGCGTAATGCCTTTTTCAACATTTCTCGGCTATTTGAAAAGAATAAGCTAACATCTAATTTGATCTTTTGCTGTTTTTAGGGTGAGAAATGTTGAAAAATACCCACCCGGTGATCGTTTAAAGCCAAAAGTGCTTGTATGAATAGAAAAGAAAGGGTTATTATGTTTTTTGCAGCGTCCTTTTTTAAAAGTCATTTCTAAACCTAAATATCTTCCTTTACATAGCCGAGAAATGTGGCCGAGAACTGTTGACTGCTCACGGTAACGCAACCCACCGTTTTGACAATCCTTGCTCACACTACCTCTACACCGGTGCAATATATTGCTTTACTATCAGAGATAATTCTCTAATGAGATTCAATGAACCTGACCAGGCTTGACACCAATTATCAAGAAATTCTTTTCTCAGACAATCCTGGTCAAAACTGTCGGGACAATTCGTGCTTTTCCCCCTCCCCCCATTACAATGTTGATTTTTCACGGTCTCCAAAATCAAGATCCGTTCATCGATCGCTGGCATGTTTCAACATTGTCTGGGGGGAAGGGGGGCGCAAAAAAGGCAGCGAAAGAAGAACAAACCGTGCTCATATAACGATGAAAGCATGTACAGTAAATTCTCTACTTTTCGCCCAAAATTTGACAAGTGTCCCGAAGTGTTTTGACCCGGATTGTCTGAGACTGAGTTTCATCAAATAAAACTGGAAACCGTATCATATATGTCCTCAAAATAGTAAACAATTTGTAACACTGCGTTAAAAATTGTTTTATTGTAGTAAAGTCTGTTTTATGGCAGCTTAAGAACCAGCGAAGAACATTTTCAGGAGACTCGTTACCAGACTCCGCGCAGTTAGCGGCCGCTTTTTCGAGCTGCAGAATTATTTGACTTTGCTAAGAAGAGTTCGATTGCTCACAAGTTGAAGGACAGCAAATCGCGTAGACAATAGAATAGTTTAAAGGAAAGAGCCACATTCACGTCTCTGTGGATTTTGCTTCGCCAAATTTCTGCGCGTCATCTTGCTGACACTCAATCAGTGTCATACAAAACCGCATTGTCTGTTGCGTGACCCAAGCCGTTGTTGACAACGGCAACAGTTCTCACTCACATTTCTCACTCCTAAAAACACATTTTCTGGTTGTGCTTTTGATGTAGCTAGCAGAATATATGGCGTGTTGTATTATAAACACTTTCGTTGATCTTTAATTGGCGTTCGTTTCTGAACAAGAAAACGCGTAATGCCTTTTTCAACATTTCTCGGCTATTTGAAAAGAATAAGCTAACATCTAATTTGATCTTTTGCTGTTTTTAGGGTGAGAAATGTTGAAAAATACCCACCCGGTGATCGTTTAAAGCCAAAAGTGCTTGTATGAATAGAAAAGAAAGGGTTATTATGTTTTTTGCAGCGTCCTTTTTTAAAAGTCATTTCTAAACCTAAATATCTTCCTTTACATAGCCGAGAAATGTGGCCGAGAACTGTTGACTGCTCACGGTAACGCAACCCACCGTTTTGACAATCCTTGCTCACACTACCTCTACACCGGTGCAATATATTGCTTTACTATCAGAGATAATTCTCTAATGAGATTCAATGAACCTGACCAGGCTTGACACCAATTATCAAGAAATTCTTTTCTCAGACAATCCTGGTCAAAACTGTCGGGACAATTCGTGCTTTTCCCCCTCCCCCCATTACAATGTTGATTTTTCACGGTCTCCAAAATCAAGATCCGTTCATCGATCGCTGGCATGTTTCAACATTGTCTGGGGGGAAGGGGGGCGCAAAAAAGGCAGCGAAAGAAGAACAAACCGTGCTCATATAACGATGAAAGCATGTACAGTAAATTCTCTACTTTTCGCCCAAACTTTGACAAGTGTCCCGAAGTGTTTTGACCCGGATTGTCTGAGACTGAGTTTCATCAAATAAAACTGGAAACCGTATCATATATGTCCTCAAAATAGTAAACAATTTGTAACACTGCGTTAAAAATTGTTTTATTGTAGTAAAGTCTGTTTTATGGCAGCTTAAGAACCAGCGAAGAACATTTTCAGGAGACTCGTTACCAGACTCCGCGCAGTTAGCGGCCGCTTTTTCGAGCTGCAGAATTATTTGACTTTGCTAAGAAGAGTTCGATTGCTCACAAGTTGAAGGACAGCAAATCGCGTAGACAATAGAATAGTTTAAAGGAAAGAGCCACATTCACGTCTCTGTGGATTTTGCTTCGCCAAATTTCTGCGCGTCATCTTGCTGACACTCAATCAGTGTCATACAAAACCGCATTGTCTGTTGCGTGACCCAAGCCGTTGTTGACAACGGCAACAGTTCTCACTCACATTTCTCACTCCTAAAAACACATTTTCTGGTTGTGCTTTTGATGTAGCTAGCAGAATATATGGCGTGTTGTATTATAAACACTTTCGTTGATCTTTAATTGGCGTTCGTTTCTGAACAAGAAAACGCGTAATGCCTTTTTCAACATTTCTCGGCTATTTGAAAAGAATAAGCTAACATCTAATTTGATCTTTTGCTGTTTTTAGGGTGAGAAATGTTGAAAAATACCCACCCGGTGATCGTTTAAAGCCAAAAGTGCTTGTATGAATAGAAAAGAAAGGGTTATTATGTTTTTTGCAGCGTCCTTTTTTAAAAGTCATTTCTAAACCTAAATATCTTCCTTTACATAGCCGAGAAATGTGGCCGAGAACTGTTGACTGCTCACGGTAACGCAACCCACCGTTTTGACAATCCTTGCTCACACTACCTCTACACCGGTGCAATATATTGCTTTACTATCAGAGATAATTCTCTAATGAGATTCAATGAACCTGACCAGGCTTGACACCAATTATCAAGAAATTCTTTTCTCAGACAATCCTGGTCAAAACTGTCGGGACAATTCGTGCTTTTCCCCCTCCCCCCATTACAATGTTGATTTTTCACGGTCTCCAAAATCAAGATCCGTTCATCGATCGCTGGCATGTTTCAACATTGTCTGGGGGGAAGGGGGGCGCAAAAAAGGCAGCGAAAGAAGAACAAACCGTGCTCATATAACGATGAAAGCATGTACAGTAAATTCTCTACTTTTCGCCCAAACTTTGACAAGTGTCCCGAAGTGTTTTGACCCGGATTGTCTGAAACTGAGTTTCATCAAATAAAACTGGAAACCGTATCATATATGTCCTCAAAATAGTAAACAATTTGTAACACTGCGTTAAAAATTGTTTTATTGTAGTAAAGTCTGTTTTATGGCAGCTTAAGAACCAGCGAAGAACATTTTCAGGAGACTCGTTACCAGACTCCGCGCAGTTAGCGGCCGCTTTTTCGAGCTGCAGAATTATTTGACTTTGCTAAGAAGAGTTCGATTGCTCACAAGTTGAAGGACAGCAAATCGCGTAGACAATAGAATAGTTTAAAGGAAAGAGCCACATTCACGTCTCTGTGGATTTTGCTTCGCCAAATTTCTGCGCGTCATCTTGCTGACACTCAATCAGTGTCATACAAAACCGCATTGTCTGTTGCGTGACCCAAGCCGTTGTTGACAACGGCAACAGTTCTCACTCACATTTCTCACTCCTAAAAACACATTTTCTGGTTGTGCTTTTGATGTAGCTAGCAGAATATATGGCGTGTTGTATTATAAACACTTTCGTTGATCTTTAATTGGCGTTCGTTTCTGAACAAGAAAACGCGTAATGCCTTTTTCAACATTTCTCGGCTATTTGAAAAGAATAAGCTAACATCTAATTTGATCTTTTGCTGTTTTTAGGGTGAGAAATGTTGAAAAATACCCACCCGGTGATCGTTTAAAGCCAAAAGTGCTTGTATGAATAGAAAAGAAAGGGTTATTATGTTTTTTGCAGCGTCCTTTTTTAAAAGTCATTTCTAAACCTAAATATCTTCCTTTACATAGCCGAGAAATGTGGCCGAGAACTGTTGACTGCTCACGGTAACGCAACCCACCGTTTTGACAATCCTTGCTCACACTACCTCTACACCGGTGCAATATATTGCTTTACTATCAGAGATAATTCTCTAATGAGATTCAATGAACCTGACCAGGCTTGACACCAATTATCAAGAAATTCTTTTCTCAGACAATCCTGGTCAAAACTGTCGGGACAATTCGTGCTTTTCCCCCTCCCCCCATTACAATGTTGATTTTTCACGGTCTCCAAAATCAAGATCCGTTCATCGATCGCTGGCATGTTTCAACATTGTCTGGGGGGAAGGGGGGCGCAAAAAAGGCAGCGAAAGAAGAACAAACCGTGCTCATATAACGATGAAAGCATGTACAGTAAATTCTCTACTTTTCGCCCAAAATTTGACAAGTGTCCCGAAGTGTTTTGACCCGGATTGTCTGAGACTGAGTTTCATCAAATAAAACTGGAAACCGTATCATATATGTCCTCAAAATAGTAAACAATTTGTAACACTGCGTTAAAAATTGTTTTATTGTAGTAAAGTCTGTTTTATGGCAGCTTAAGAACCAGCGAAGAACATTTTCAGGAGACTCGTTACCAGACTCCGCGCAGTTAGCGGCCGCTTTTTCGAGCTGCAGAATTATTTGACTTTGCTAAGAAGAGTTCGATTGCTCACAAGTTGAAGGACAGCAAATCGCGTAGACAATAGAATAGTTTAAAGGAAAGAGCCACATTCACGTCTCTGTGGATTTTGCTTCGCCAAATTTCTGCGCGTCATCTTGCTGACACTCAATCAGTGTCATACAAAACCGCATTGTCTGTTGCGTGACCCAAGCCGTTGTTGACAACGGCAACAGTTCTCACTCACATTTCTCACTCCTAAAAACACATTTTCTGGTTGTGCTTTTGATGTAGCTAGCAGAATATATGGCGTGTTGTATTATAAACACTTTCGTTGATCTTTAATTGGCGTTCGTTTCTGAACAAGAAAACGCGTAATGCCTTTTTCAACATTTCTCGGCTATTTGAAAAGAATAAGCTAACATCTAATTTGATCTTTTGCTGTTTTTAGGGTGAGAAATGTTGAAAAATACCCACCCGGTGATCGTTTAAAGCCAAAAGTGCTTGTATGAATAGAAAAGAAAGGGTTATTATGTTTTTTGCAGCGTCCTTTTTTAAAAGTCATTTCTAAACCTAAATATCTTCCTTTACATAGCCGAGAAATGTGGCCGAGAACTGTTGACTGCTCACGGTAACGCAACCCACCGTTTTGACAATCCTTGCTCACACTACCTCTACACCGGTGCAATATATTGCTTTACTATCAGAGATAATTCTCTAATGAGATTCAATGAACCTGACCAGGCTTGACACCAATTATCAAGAAATTCTTTTCTCAGACAATCCTGGTCAAAACTGTCGGGACAATTCGTGCTTTTCCCCCTCCCCCCATTACAATGTTGATTTTTCACGGTCTCCAAAATCAAGATCCGTTCATCGATCGCTGGCATGTTTCAACATTGTCTGGGGGGAAGGGGGGCGCAAAAAAGGCAGCGAAAGAAGAACAAACCGTGCTCATATAACGATGAAAGCATGTACAGTAAATTCTCTACTTTTCGCCCAAACTTTGACAAGTGTCCCGAAGTGTTTTGACCCGGATTGTCTGAGACTGAGTTTCATCAAATAAAACTGGAAACCGTATCATATATGTCCTCAAAATAGTAAACAATTTGTAACACTGCGTTAAAAATTGTTTTATTGTAGTAAAGTCTGTTTTATGGCAGCTTAAGAACCAGCGAAGAACATTTTCAGGAGACTCGTTACCAGACTCCGCGCAGTTAGCGGCCGCTTTTTCGAGCTGCAGAATTATTTGACTTTGCTAAGAAGAGTTCGATTGCTCACAAGTTGAAGGACAGCAAATCGCGTAGACAATAGAATAGTTTAAAGGAAAGAGCCACATTCACGTCTCTGTGGATTTTGCTTCGCCAAATTTCTGCGCGTCATCTTGCTGACACTCAATCAGTGTCATACAAAACCGCATTGTCTGTTGCGTGACCCAAGCCGTTGTTGACAACGGCAACAGTTCTCACTCACATTTCTCACTCCTAAAAACACATTTTCTGGTTGTGCTTTTGATGTAGCTAGCAGAATATATGGCGTGTTGTATTATAAACACTTTCGTTGATCTTTAATTGGCGTTCGTTTCTGAACAAGAAAACGCGTAATGCCTTTTTCAACATTTCTCGGCTATTTGAAAAGAATAAGCTAACATCTAATTTGATCTTTTGCTGTTTTTAGGGTGAGAAATGTTGAAAAATACCCACCCGGTGATCGTTTAAAGCCAAAAGTGCTTGTATGAATAGAAAAGAAAGGGTTATTATGTTTTTTGCAGCGTCCTTTTTTAAAAGTCATTTCTAAACCTAAATATCTTCCTTTACATAGCCGAGAAATGTGGCCGAGAACTGTTGACTGCTCACGGTAACGCAACCCACCGTTTTGACAATCCTTGCTCACACTACCTCTACACCGGTGCAATATATTGCTTTACTATCAGAGATAATTCTCTAATGAGATTCAATGAACCTGACCAGGCTTGACACCAATTATCAAGAAATTCTTTTCTCAGACAATCCTGGTCAAAACTGTCGGGACAATTCGTGCTTTTCCCCCTCCCCCCATTACAATGTTGATTTTTCACGGTCTCCAAAATCAAGATCCGTTCATCGATCGCTGGCATGTTTCAACATTGTCTGGGGGGAAGGGGGGCGCAAAAAAGGCAGCGAAAGAAGAACAAACCGTGCTCATATAACGATGAAAGCATGTACAGTAAATTCTCTACTTTTCGCCCAAAATTTGACAAGTGTCCCGAAGTGTTTTGACCCGGATTGTCTGAGACTGAGTTTCATCAAATAAAACTGGAAACCGTATCATATATGTCCTCAAAATAGTAAACAATTTGTAACACTGCGTTAAAAATTGTTT
The DNA here is from genome assembly GCF_036669925.1 of Montipora capricornis. Taxonomy (NCBI): domain Eukaryota; kingdom Metazoa; phylum Cnidaria; class Anthozoa; order Scleractinia; family Acroporidae; genus Montipora; species Montipora capricornis. Next base: position 88,952 of record NW_027180205.1, on the reverse strand, counting down.
TATTGTAGTAAAGTCTGTTTTATGGCAGCTTAAGAACCAGCGAAGAACATTTTCAGGAGACTCGTTACCAGACTCCGCGCAGTTAGCGGCCGCTTTTTCGAGCTGCAGAATTATTTGACTTTGCTAAGAAGAGTTCGATTGCTCACAAGTTGAAGGACAGCAAATCGCGTAGACAATAGAATAGTTTAAAGGAAAGAGCCACATTCACGTCTCTGTGGATTTTGCTTCGCCAAATTTCTGCGCGTCATCTTGCTGACACTCAATCAGTGTCATACAAAACCGCATTGTCTGTTGCGTGACCCAAGCCGTTGTTGACAACGGCAACAGTTCTCACTCACATTTCTCACTCCTAAAAACACATTTTCTGGTTGTGCTTTTGATGTAGCTAGCAGAATATATGGCGTGTTGTATTATAAACACTTTCGTTGATCTTTAATTGGCGTTCGTTTCTGAACAAGAAAACGCGTAATGCCTTTTTCAACATTTCTCGGCTATTTGAAAAGAATAAGCTAACATCTAATTTGATCTTTTGCTGTTTTTAGGGTGAGAAATGTTGAAAAATACCCACCCGGTGATCGTTTAAAGCCAAAAGTGCTTGTATGAATAGAAAAGAAAGGGTTATTATGTTTTTTGCAGCGTCCTTTTTTAAAAGTCATTTCTAAACCTAAATATCTTCCTTTACATAGCCGAGAAATGTGGCCGAGAACTGTTGACTGCTCACGGTAACGCAACCCACCGTTTTGACAATCCTTGCTCACACTACCTCTACACCGGTGCAATATATTGCTTTACTATCAGAGATAATTCTCTAATGAGATTCAATGAACCTGACCAGGCTTGACACCAATTATCAAGAAATTCTTTTCTCAGACAATCCTGGTCAAAACTGTCGGGACAATTCGTGCTTTTCCCCCTCCCCCCATTACAATGTTGATTTTTCACGGTCTCCAAAATCAAGATCCGTTCATCGATCGCTGGCATGTTTCAACATTGTCTGGGGGGAAGGGGGGCGCAAAAAAGGCAGCGAAAGAAGAACAAACCGTGCTCATATAACGATGAAAGCATGTACAGTAAATTCTCTACTTTTCGCCCAAAATTTGACAAGTGTCCCGAAGTGTTTTGACCCGGATTGTCTGAGACTGAGTTTCATCAAATAAAACTGGAAACCGTATCATATATGTCCTCAAAATAGTAAACAATTTGTAACACTGCGTTAAAAATTGTTTTATTGTAGTAAAGTCTGTTTTATGGCAGCTTAAGAACCAGCGAAGAACATTTTCAGGAGACTCGTTACCAGACTCCGCGCAGTTAGCGGCCGCTTTTTCGAGCTGCAGAATTATTTGACTTTGCTAAGAAGAGTTCGATTGCTCACAAGTTGAAGGACAGCAAATCGCGTAGACAATAGAATAGTTTAAAGGAAAGAGCCACATTCACGTCTCTGTGGATTTTGCTTCGCCAAATTTCTGCGCGTCATCTTGCTGACACTCAATCAGTGTCATACAAAACCGCATTGTCTGTTGCGTGACCCAAGCCGTTGTTGACAACGGCAACAGTTCTCACTCACATTTCTCACTCCTAAAAACACATTTTCTGGTTGTGCTTTTGATGTAGCTAGCAGAATATATGGCGTGTTGTATTATAAACACTTTCGTTGATCTTTAATTGGCGTTCGTTTCTGAACAAGAAAACGCGTAATGCCTTTTTCAACATTTCTCGGCTATTTGAAAAGAATAAGCTAACATCTAATTTGATCTTTTGCTGTTTTTAGGGTGAGAAATGTTGAAAAATACCCACCCGGTGATCGTTTAAAGCCAAAAGTGCTTGTATGAATAGAAAAGAAAGGGTTATTATGTTTTTTGCAGCGTCCTTTTTTAAAAGTCATTTCTAAACCTAAATATCTTCCTTTACATAGCCGAGAAATGTGGCCGAGAACTGTTGACTGCTCACGGTAACGCAACCCACCGTTTTGACAATCCTTGCTCACACTACCTCTACACCGGTGCAATATATTGCTTTACTATCAGAGATAATTCTCTAATGAGATTCAATGAACCTGACCAGGCTTGACACCAATTATCAAGAAATTCTTTTCTCAGACAATCCTGGTCAAAACTGTCGGGACAATTCGTGCTTTTCCCCCTCCCCCCATTACAATGTTGATTTTTCACGGTCTCCAAAATCAAGATCCGTTCATCGATCGCTGGCATGTTTCAACATTGTCTGGGGGGAAGGGGGGCGCAAAAAAGGCAGGGAAAGAAGAACAAACCGTGCTCATATAACGATGAAAGCATGTACAGTAAATTCTCTACTTTTCGCCCAAAATTTGACAAGTGTCCCGAAGTGTTTTGACCCGGATTGTCTGAGACTGAGTTTCATCAAATAAAACTGGAAACCGTATCATATATGTCCTCAAAATAGTAAACAATTTGTAACACTGCGTTAAAAATTGTTTTATTGTAGTAAAGTCTGTTTTATGGCAGCTTAAGAACCAGCGAAGAACATTTTCAGGAGACTCGTTACCAGACTCCGCGCAGTTAGCGGCCGCTTTTTCGAGCTGCAGAATTATTTGACTTTGCTAAGAAGAGTTCGATTGCTCACAAGTTGAAGGACAGCAAATCGCGTAGACAATAGAATAGTTTAAAGGAAAGAGCCACATTCACGTCTCTGTGGATTTTGCTTCGCCAAATTTCTGCGCGTCATCTTGCTGACACTCAATCAGTGTCATACAAAACCGCATTGTCTGTTGCGTGACCCAAGCCGTTGTTGACAACGGCAACAGTTCTCACTCACATTTCTCACTCCTAAAAACACATTTTCTGGTTGTGCTTTTGATGTAGCTAGCAGAATATATGGCGTGTTGTATTATAAACACTTTCGTTGATCTTTAATTGGCGTTCGTTTCTGAACAAGAAAACGCGTAATGCCTTTTTCAACATTTCTCGGCTATTTGAAAAGAATAAGCTAACATCTAATTTGATCTTTTGCTGTTTTTAGGGTGAGAAATGTTGAAAAATACCCACCCGGTGATCGTTTAAAGCCAAAAGTGCTTGTATGAATAGAAAAGAAAGGGTTATTATGTTTTTTGCAGCGTCCTTTTTTAAAAGTCATTTCTAAACCTAAATATCTTCCTTTACATAGCCGAGAAATGTGGCCGAGAACTGTTGACTGCTCACGGTAACGCAACCCACCGTTTTGACAATCCTTGCTCACACTACCTCTACACCGGTGCAATATATTGCTTTACTATCAGAGATAATTCTCTAATGAGATTCAATGAACCTGACCAGGCTTGACACCAATTATCAAGAAATTCTTTTCTCAGACAATCCTGGTCAAAACTGTCGGGACAATTCGTGCTTTTCCCCCTCCCCCCATTACAATGTTGATTTTTCACGGTCTCCAAAATCAAGATCCGTTCATCGATCGCTGGCATGTTTCAACATTGTCTGGGGGGAAGGGGGGCGCAAAAAAGGCAGCGAAAGAAGAACAAACCGTGCTCATATAACGATGAAAGCATGTACAGTAAATTCTCTACTTTTCGCCCAAAATTTGACAAGTGTCCCGAAGTGTTTTGACCCGGATTGTCTGAGACTGAGTTTCATCAAATAAAACTGGAAACCGTATCATATATGTCCTCAAAATAGTAAACAATTTGTAACACTGCGTTAAAAATTGTTTTATTGTAGTAAAGTCTGTTTTATGGCAGCTTAAGAACCAGCGAAGAACATTTTCAGGAGACTCGTTACCAGACTCCGCGCAGTTAGCGGCCGCTTTTTCGAGCTGCAGAATTATTTGACTTTGCTAAGAAGAGTTCGATTGCTCACAAGTTGAAGGACAGCAAATCGCGTAGACAATAGAATAGTTTAAAGGAAAGAGCCACATTCACGTCTCTGTGGATTTTGCTTCGCCAAATTTCTGCGCGTCATCTTGCTGACACTCAATCAGTGTCATACAAAACCGCATTGTCTGTTGCGTGACCCAAGCCGTTGTTGACAACGGCAACAGTTCTCACTCACATTTCTCACTCCTAAAAACACATTTTCTGGTTGTGCTTTTGATGTAGCTAGCAGAATATATGGCGTGTTGTATTATAAACACTTTCGTTGATCTTTAATTGGCGTTCGTTTCTGAACAAGAAAACGCGTAATGCCTTTTTCAACATTTCTCGGCTATTTGAAAAGAATAAGCTAACATCTAATTTGATCTTTTGCTGTTTTTAGGGTGAGAAATGTTGAAAAATACCCACCCGGTGATCGTTTAAAGCCAAAAGTGCTTGTATGAATAGAAAAGAAAGGGTTATTATGTTTTTTGCAGCGTCCTTTTTTAAAAGTCATTTCTAAACCTAAATATCTTCCTTTACATAGCCGAGAAATGTGGCCGAGAACTGTTGACTGCTCACGGTAACGCAACCCACCGTTTTGACAATCCTTGCTCACACTACCTCTACACCGGTGCAATATATTGCTTTACTATCAGAGATAATTCTCTAATGAGATTCAATGAACCTGACCAGGCTTGACACCAATTATCAAGAAATTCTTTTCTCAGACAATCCTGGTCAAAACTGTCGGGACAATTCGTGCTTTTCCCCCTCCCCCCATTACAATGTTGATTTTTCACGGTCTCCAAAATCAAGATCCGTTCATCGATCGCTGGCATGTTTCAACATTGTCTGGGGGGAAGGGGGGCGCAAAAAAGGCAGCGAAAGAAGAACAAACCGTGCTCATATAACGATGAAAGCATGTACAGTAAATTCTCTACTTTTCGCCCAAAATTTGACAAGTGTCCCGAAGTGTTTTGACCCGGATTGTCTGAGACTGAGTTTCATCAAATAAAACTGGAAACCGTATCATATATGTCCTCAAAATAGTAAACAATTTGTAACACTGCGTTAAAAATTGTTTTATTGTAGTAAAGTCTGTTTTATGGCAGCTTAAGAACCAGCGAAGAACATTTTCAGGAGACTCGTTACCAGACTCCGCGCAGTTAGCGGCCGCTTTTTCGAGCTGCAGAATTATTTGACTTTGCTAAGAAGAGTTCGATTGCTCACAAGTTGAAGGACAGCAAATCGCGTAGACAATAGAATAGTTTAAAGGAAAGAGCCACATTCACGTCTCTGTGGATTTTGCTTCGCCAAATTTCTGCGCGTCATCTTGCTGACACTCAATCAGTGTCATACAAAACCGCATTGTCTGTTGCGTGACCCAAGCCGTTGTTGACAACGGCAACAGTTCTCACTCACATTTCTCACTCCTAAAAACACATTTTCTGGTTGTGCTTTTGATGTAGCTAGCAGAATATATGGCGTGTTGTATTATAAACACTTTCGTTGATCTTTAATTGGCGTTCGTTTCTGAACAAGAAAACGCGTAATGCCTTTTTCAACATTTCTCGGCTATTTGAAAAGAATAAGCTAACATCTAATTTGATCTTTTGCTGTTTTTAGGGTGAGAAATGTTGAAAAATACCCACCCGGTGATCGTTTAAAGCCAAAAGTGCTTGTATGAATAGAAAAGAAAGGGTTATTATGTTTTTTGCAGCGTCCTTTTTTAAAAGTCATTTCTAAACCTAAATATCTTCCTTTACATAGCCGAGAAATGTGGCCGAGAACTGTTGACTGCTCACGGTAACGCAACCCACCGTTTTGACAATCCTTGCTCACACTACCTCTACACCGGTGCAATATATTGCTTTACTATCAGAGATAATTCTCTAATGAGATTCAATGAACCTGACCAGGCTTGACACCAATTATCAAGAAATTCTTTTCTCAGACAATCCTGGTCAAAACTGTCGGGACAATTCGTGCTTTTCCCCCTCCCCCCATTACAATGTTGATTTTTCACGGTCTCCAAAATCAAGATCCGTTCATCGATCGCTGGCATGTTTCAACATTGTCTGGGGGAAGGGGGAGCGCAAAAAAGGCAGCGAAAGAAGAACAAACCGTGCTCATATAACGATGAAAGCATGTACAGTAAATTCTCTACTTTTCGCCCAAACTTTGACAAGTGTCCCGAAGTGTTTTGACCCGGATTTTAGTTCAGAAACCCTATAAAAATTCGAATCTAAGCGCAAAAATCTCGCCTGTAAAACGAGGGAAACCAAGGAATGAACTTAAATTTCTTCCCAGGGTAAGGGCCTGGGATGCGTTCAGCGTAAAGCATCCTTTAATGAACGATCGATATTCGCTAGTCAGAAGAGGCCAGAAACTGGACGAAGGCCATAATGGGACTACAAGAGTAGCTCCATCGCTTTCTGCAGGCTCAGATAATGGATAACGCGAGCAACAGGAGCAACTGGAGGAACCACTAAACAATTCTCGGAACTTAACTCTTAGACAAAGAAGTCAATTCCTGATGCACCCGGATTCCAGAAACGCGAAAAGAATCTAGGAAGCTTTGCTGTATAATAATTAGCAAAACAGTCAACTGTACGAGGGCCCTATATCTCTTCCAAACTTAGAAAGAGATCATGCTTGATTTGCCAATCGTCAAAGTCTATAAGCCGACTGATGTAATCGGCCTTCTCATTTTCAGTACGTGGGATCCACTGCACCTCCAAACAAATACTGTGCTCCGCGCAAAACTGTTTATCAGTTTAATAGCAAGCCTGTGCCAATCCAATTTCATGCTTCCGACCTCAATGATTCTAGCCGCCGTTTGGCTATCCGAGTGAAAAACGTGACAAGTGAACTTTCCAAAATTGGCGCAAAAGACTCTAGATCTAGAGCAAAAACAATGGCTGTAAGCTCTCTCCAAGTAGAACTCTTAGAACACTCTGAAGGCTCCCAAACCTTGTGACACACACAATTCTCATGGGAATAACCGAAGCGCACCCTGTAGCGCTGGTATCGGAGTAAGCGAAACGCTGTGGCTTATTATAGAGAAAACAATCGCGCACTTTGATGGAATTTAGATTGTTTTCCCAAAAGTATAACTCCTCAATGCAGTAGGGATCCATCTTAACTTCCGAGTCCCAGTGCTGCGCACGTAAAGTAGACATAATACAGTTCCTGGTCATGATCCTAGAAATGTTCCCGGAAACAGGCGCTGTAGAAATTATCTGCCCTGTAAAAGAGGTCAATCTTCTGGCAGAAAGAACAAAATCGGAGGCGATAATACTGTCAATGGTACTAGTGATCTTGGCAACCCTCCTATCGACAATTTCAATGGTTCCGCGAGCACTATCCCAAGTGATACCCAACCAATCAAGCCTCTGGCAAAGTATCCACACTGACTTACCCTCGTTTGTAACAAAACCCGCCTTAGAAAGGTCAGCTCTATCGGCATCCGCGACAATACTGCACACTTGAGAATCCTTTTCAATACCCCATCCGTCGTCAAGAAAAACAGCAACGCAAATGCCCTGATGCCTCCAATGTTTCTCAAGAGGATTAAGGATCTTTGTGAACACGTGAGGGGTGGACGATAATCCGAAAGGCAAAACTGTAAAGACATAGAACTTCACTTGATTGGAATTACAATGCTTCCAGGAAAAACCAAGATATGTTTCAACGTGTTGGTACCCACTTTTCAGGTCGAAGGAAAACATATATGCGCCCCGCACGAAGTAAGACATAGCTGTTTTCCATTCTTCGTAAAAAAACACGCATAAAACCTGAAAAAAGGGAGGGTGGGTGGGGCCAAATCTGAAAACATTCGAAGCAGAAACAGTCCCAAAGTGCTAAGATCGCAAGCGAGAGAGAGAACAGACTGAAAACAGCATCTTAAATAGGTAAAAGGAGCCAGTCGGAAGCTACGAAAAGCGCATTGCGACACCTAAAGGCGACAAACTGTAAGAAGAATGCGAAGCTAAAATAACAGTGGAAAATATATTTGGGACCGATACGTTTACACGTCGAAAATTAACAGGGCTGTGCCTTAAAATCGTCGACAAGGTCCCTAACATTTGGTGTGCTGTGGCGATTTTTTAGCGCGTGTAAATGGTTTAAAGGAGCAGAAATTAGGGCGGCCAGGAGCCCATCCTGGAGCGTGCAACTTCCATACAGCGTCTGTGAAACGGCGTTTTCACAAGTAAGTTTATTTTTAGACTAGCCCTTCCCGCGAATTAGGTCAAAAAACAAAGCCAGTTCCGGTTCGGTGACCCTATGACGTCAGCTGAATTGCTTGTAATTGATCATCGGGGTCCTGTGGGAGTCTCATTAGCGGGAAATTCAATCTAAAAATAACCTTACTTGTGAAAACGCCGTTCCACAAGTATAGTTAAGTTGCACGCTCCCGGTGATGGGCTCCTGGGGCGGCAGACTCTTAACTCAGCCGACTGAAAAGAAAAGGACGATTGCCGCAATCTGCGCAGCAAGCTTTTCGCGGTGCATCGCTACTCAAGCTGCAATTCTCACGTCTCTTGAAACAATCCAAGAGGATTTCATCAAAGTTAAATTGCGTAATTATGTCAACTCCAAGTGAAATGAAGATATGATCCTCGCAATTACAACTGCAATTTAATCCCGAAACAATTGCTCGGGACTTCAACTGGAAGAGTCGTCTTAGCCGTTAATTTCATTTCTATTTCCGCAGTTCATATCATTTAGATATGATTTCACTCTTTTCACGGGTAAGATGAAGTCAATAAATAGGCCTGCTCCCAATTTATGGATAACAGCGCTGGTGGAGAGGCCACGGGTTCGAATCCCGTTGAAGACCCGAGGACTTTTTCGGGATTAATTTGCAATTGCTTAATTTGCAGTTGTGACTGTGCGGATCATATCCTCATTTCATTTCTATTTCCGCAGTTCATATCATTTAGATATATGTCAACTCCACTCCACTTATTATAATAGTATATGATATATGGGTACCAACGGTATATTCTCTTCATGTCATTACTAAGGGCCTTTTCATATGAGCCCGGTTGACCGGGTTGGCTCATTAACCGAGATGAAACTGGTTTCTGTTCATATGGTGACTTTCAGCCCGCTTTCCGAGATGAACAAATTTGAAAAAGTGGTGACGCCACCATTCAGGCGTGAAATCTAAAGAACAAACCTGGCGAGAATTTCTCGAAATTCTTTCTTCTGTCAGTAGAACTATTCCAAGCTTCAGTATCGAAGAAAAGAGAATTAAAAGCTCGGTAATGTCCATTCTATCACGACAATGCATTGTATCGTTCTCCTCCCGGTAACCGAGATGGAGTGTTCATATGGCAAAATTTTCAGCGCCCGCCTACCGAGACCCCGAATGGAAAAACCCAGATCTCGGCAACCGAGCTGGCTCGCCTTCTCATATGAACACATTGACGTTTTTACAAAGGATTTAGAGGCAAGATCTCGGAAACCGGCCTCTGGGGCCCGTTTCTCAAAAGTCTTTAAACTTTACGGGCCGTTTTCGGGTGTCACAATTCCCTTTGTATCTCAAGAAAAGAGACGATTTAATTCGTCAAACTTCACAGTTATTTTTCTTTTTGTTGTCTTAAATACATGTTAAAAGATCGGCTTTCCAAAACAAGCGGTTGGCAATTTCACAAATGGCTTTTCGGGCCCGAAAAGTTTTCGGGACTTTCGAGAAACGGCCAGCCAGGTCAACCGGGCTCATATGAAGAGGCCGTATAAGACATCCACGCTGTAAGAATAATTAATCAGGCAATTAAAATTTAAAATAAGGTTTATAGCAACTGGCGACCTGTCAACGATTGTGAGTCCAATAAACTAAACTGAGATGAAATGGTGAGAAGAAAGAATAAATAATATATTTTTAATATTAATAATTTTATTATTACGATTTTTTAATTCAAATTTGTTAACTTATAGAACTACTCCCTCCGCCCCTAGTACTACTTGTGTGGATGGACTCCCCCCGCCCCTAGTACTACTTGTGTGGATGGACTCCCCCCGCCCCTAGTACTACTTGTGTGGATGGACTCCCCCCGCCCCTAGTACTACTTGTGTGGATGGACTCCCCCCGCCCCTAGTACTACTTGTGTGGATGGACTCCCCCCACCCCTAGTACTACTTGTGTGGATGGACTCCCCCCACCCCTAGTACTACTTGTGTGGATGGACTCCCCCCACCCCTAGTACTACTTGTGTGGATGGACTCCCCCCACCCCTAGTACTACTTGTGTGGATGGACTCCCCCCACCCCTAGTACTACTTGTGTGGATGGACTCCCCCCACCCCTAGTACTACTTGTGTGGATGGACTCCCCCCACCCCTAGTACTACTTGTGTGGATGGACTCCCCCCACCCCTAGTACTACTTGTGTGGATGGACTCCCTCCACCCCAAGTACTACTTGTGTGGATGGACTCCCTCCACCCTTAGTACTACTTGTGTGGATGGACTCCTTTTTTGATATGGCGGTCTGTCGTTGCTTATGCCTGAATAGGATTGATTGGACCTCTGCTCCTGAATGTAGTTTTTTATGTATGGAAACACGAGAGTAAGCTCTAAACTGCGGAGCTGCATATCAATTTAGGTACATACACACGCAAAGGATTTTTAAATCGGGGGGTACCTGGATTATGGATTACACGCGAATTGAACATTTTTTGTGTACGTTTTATCTAAGTTGCTATGTTTCCCAGAGTGATTATAGGCGATAGATTTAATTTTTGCCTGGCAAGCTAAGTCCTACTGGAGTGAGTTCTTTAATACCGTCGCTTTTAGTGAATGAAAGTTATTCGTAGATGCTTTTTTTGTCCCAGCCTCAACAAAATATGCATCTTTTGAGTTGGAAATGGAGAGCTAATAGCATAAGACGTATCCTCTAAAAAATTAATAAAAAGCAATTTGACACACCATAACACCAACCCGGTGTGGCCAACACAACACGCATGCACACAACCATTTCACCCAGTCAATTAGCAGCCATGGACGGTTGTTTCGGCCTTACTGGGACACATATCAGAGTGGCGTACACAACATATGTTGTAGGCACAACTTTAAGTGGCAGCTTCAGATACATTCCTTGAACTTGGAGCTGGCACTTTAAAAAAAGCTGTGCCTAAAAAACCCGCCTGGTATGTTGGCTACGCCATGCTGATGAAGCGCATTGAGGCCGAAACAGCTGTCCATGGCTGCTAATTGATCGGGTGAAATGGTTGTGCGCATGGGTGATGTGTTGGCCACACCGGGTTGGTGTTATGGTGTGTGAACTTCCTTTTTTGTAATTTTTTTTTATTTTTTATTTTTCACTGAAATTACGCCGAGTGACAATAAATGTTCTCTTGCGACCGGGAGGAAAAATATCCCATGGAAGGGTTGCTGTATGATTTACAAACTTTTTAATACAGAGTTATTCAGAACGAATGGATATCGATACCTCCGACATAAAGTCCTACGCTGTACACAGACTGGGTGTAAAGCAAGAGGGTAGATGTAGACCTGTATCATTGCACGTTAGGATAGATATTTAATATGGCAAAACAGAGGTAAGATTAAAAGTTCGGATAACTATCCCGATGCTTATAGAACTGAGGACTTCACGAGAGAAATACAGCTAGAGAGAAAAACTTTAATTAAAGCTATGATGAAGGCAAGAGAGAACGCGGGACTTCCAGATGCAAAAGTTGTTGGGCGTTTTCTCATCATCAATAACGAAAGATGAGACCACAACCATATTCCGAAATATTTAAAATAATATAGATAATTATATTAAGTCAAAATTTTTTTCTTTTTTTCCCTTTTGTTAAGATATCAAAGAATTAAAAATTCCATGATATACAATTTTTTTCCTAAAAGGCTAACGAACCCTTTCAAACACAATCCTGCTGGGACTTAACTTACCTGGAATAGCTTATTTTAATGTGTTGTATTGTAATTTTTTTGTTCTTTAGCGACTCCTTTTGTTCGGCGTATGTTTAATCTTTTCGTTGACAAACAAGCCATTCAGCTAGTATTTTGTTACACTGCTCCCAAAAAAAAAAACCGTACTATTCCAAAAATGAATATAAAAATAAGTTCACTTAATGTTCGCGGTATGGGAGACAAACTGAAATGAAGAGAAACATTTAACTGGCTAAGAGCAAAAAATTCATATTTATCTTCTTCAAGAGGTGCACTGCAGTACCAATACAATATCTTTGTGGTCACCAGAATGGGGATTTTTAGCTGCCTCTCCAGCGCTAGGGGTGGTGTTGCTATCCTGTTTAAAAACAACTTCTCATTTGAAATTTTGCGGATCTACTCTGACACAAACAGCAGATTCATTATTGGCGATATAAAAACTGAAGATAAATGTATCACCTTGGCAAACTTATATGCCCCCAACAATGACGAACCTAGATTCTTTCAAGATTTCTTTGTCCACGTCGATGATTTTCAATGCGATCATCTAATATTAGGCGGCGACTTCAACCTTTACAAAACACACCAATTCAGTCAAAACCTTAGAAAAATTCATTGATGAACTAAATCTTATTGATGTGTGGCGGGTTTTAAATATTGATATTCTGCGATACACATGGCGAAATTCACTGCAGACTAGATTTTCTTCTAGTAACCTTAATGTGCTATGTAATAGGAGCTAAAATTATAATGGGTTTTAAAACAGACCACTCTATGATAGTAATCAATGTAGCACTCCATTCAAATGAGCGGGGACCTGGCTGTTGGAAATTGAACGCCTTTTTTCTTTCCGAAATTGATTATGTCTATCAAATTCGATCGGTACTGAATTAAAAATAGGCACGACGAATACAAGCACGACAACAATGTGAACCCTGCCCTGCTGTGGGAGGTAATTAAACTGAAAATCCGGGAACAATCTTTAAAGTATGCAGCCAATAAAAAGAAATGTATGACAAGAACGGAAGAAGAACTAGAGAAGAATATTTACAACCTACAAAAAATAATAGAGACAAATAGCTCCGAAAATCAACAAAAAATGCAGGCTTTCAGGGAACTGCAGGTCAAAAAAGCTGAATTAGAGAAAATAATTGAGTATAAAACTAAAGGTGCAATCTTGCGAACTAAGTGCAGATGGCATAATGAAGGGGAAAAAAACACAAAATATTTCCTAAATCTTGAGAAAAGACAATGCAGTAATGGTGTAATAAGCCAATTAAAACTTGGAGAAAATGTGTTTGTAACGAAGGACAAAGAGATTTTAAGTGAATGTGAAAAGTCTTATAAAAACCTCTATAAATCAACTATCGCTACTCTGCACCTTCAGACGGACGGTAATTTCTTCGGCGACCTTAAGGATAAATCTTTAGATCCAGACGAAAAGGAGAAACGTGAAGGTCCACTGACTAAACCAGAATGCCTGGAGTCATTGAAATCTATGGCCCCTTATAAATCACCTGGAGAAGATGGCATTCCTGCAGAATTTTATAAAGTCTTATGGTGAGACATTGCTGACGACTTACTGGATGCAATTAACTATGGCTTTGAGAAAGGACAACTTTCAGTGTCGTAAAGGAGAGGAATAATCAAATTAATTCCTAAAAAGGATGCAGAAGTCAACCAGGTAAAAAAACTGGCGTCCCATTACTTTACTTAATTGTGACTATAAGATAGCAGCTAAAGCAATTGCAAACAGGGTTAAAAAAGCTCTTCCAAAGCTGACAACGATCAAACTGGATTTATGAAGGGGAGATTTATTGTATAGAATTTCAGGCTAATTGATGGAGTCATAACGTTTGCAGCGACCAAAAATATTTCAGGTTTACTACTCTTTTTAGATTTTGAAAAAGCTCTCGACACAGTGGAATGGGCCTTCCTTCACAAAACGCTTCAACATTTCAATTTTGGCTCTTCTTTGGTGAACTGCATTAATACTTTTTACAATAACTCTGAAAGCTGTGTCTTAAACAATGGCTGGTCTTCAAATTTCTTTTAACTAGAAAGAGGAGTCAGGCAGGGATGTGCCTTATCACCGTATCTTTTTATCCTTTGCGTAGAGATATTAGCTGAAAAAGTAAGGACCTGTCAAAGCATAAATAGAATTAAGGTTTTTGGACAAGAAATCAAAGTCAGCCAATATGCGGATGATAC
>NW_027180205.1:67500-70000 GCF_036669925.1 Montipora capricornis | reverse complement strand
AATGCGTGACACTTTACAGTCGCGTTATCTGCGCAGTAACGTTGGGCACAAACAATTAGTGCGAACGTCCTTAAGTTTATGAGAACGTCAAATTTGGGGCTGAACGTTCTTGGGTTTTTTTGCGGTTTAATTGAACCCTGAAAACATTCTTAGCATGTTCGTAAAGTTCTGTGGTATACTACGTTCGACTACAAACTGAATTTATGTTTAGTGTATCATCAGAAACCCATAAGGGTTGAAACGTGTAACGCGCGTTCACAGCTTCCGAATATTCAGTGCGAACTGATTGGTTGAATGTTTCAGTGCTAAGTACCATATTTGGAAACCCCTCGCTCTTGTTGTTCCAAATATGGTACTTAGGAAATTGAATATTCAGAAGCTTGTTTCCCAGCACACAAGGGGCCGTTACACCTTTCAACCCTTATGGGTTTCTGGTATCATACAATAAGAAACCTAAGTTCACAAAGAGCAAGAAGGGACCCATGCAAGCTACAAATATAGCAACGAATTTTGCCAAAGCTTGTCAATCTTGAGAAATTTGTCATCTTTTGTTATTTATGTGGTTCTTCTTGTCAGCAGGCATTTTGTTCTCGCATGCGAAATCCTTACGACTTTTTCAATCTTTCTTTTAGCTTGCACACATGCTCACCGTCTCGAATGGTGCACGATCAACAGAATGGATAATGGGCCGGGGCGAGGGAGAAAAAGGATCCCAGGCTGTTCATCGCGCGCCATTTGTGTGCAGGCCATATTTCTATGCTAGCCAGCAAATTTGCGCTTACCCTTTGAATCCTGGACATTAGTAAGCATCCTCGTATTTTTTTTTTAATGTTCTGCTTTGTGTGCAGTGTACTCTGTTGAATTATAATATGAAATTATCTGTACGGCTTTTCTCATCTCACCCGCTATGGCTCTGTCATCTCCAAAATCGTTGAGCGTTTCTGGACAGTCTAATAAAACGTTGCTATTGTTATTATAATTATTGTTCCCATTATTATTGTTATTATCGTTGTAAAAACAAATTAAGCGAAATTCAAGGACAGCGTACGGAATGGTATTGAAGACAAATTCTATAGTTAAATAATTATACCAAAATGAAACATTGATAAGTGCGATGACTAGGTTAATGATTAACTTAAAGGGCTTCTGTGTGAATGAGAGCACAATTGTGTAGAAGAGCCAGCAGTCAGCCTACTTAGGCGAGTGCTGGAGCCCTCCTAAAACTGGAACTCAAACTAAACATTATCATTTTTAACTCCAAGAATTTTGTCAGCAGGAATATTCGAATGCATTTTTCAAATTTTTGTAAGTGAACGCGCAGTAAGTAGGTAGAGAATTCCATAATCTTAAAAATTTCAGTGACGTAAAAGTTACCAATAGCAGAGCCAGAACAAGTATTGTGTTTATGAACGCTGTTTGAGCGATATAAAATGTTCTAAATATTCTTCTTAGAAATATTGTGCATAAGGTTGAAAGCTGTGTCAGAGCAGCGTATATCGATTGGAAAAATATAAGAGGAGACAATGATGGAGTAGCATGAAATCTCTTATCAACTGAATTACACTTACAGGCTTGGATCCAAGCCGTATTCGATACCGCGTATGAGCGACCGATGATAAATTTGAAGAACAAGGCTGTTTGGTGGTCTAAGCTCGAGTTCGAATAAAATAAAGGCAATGTCACTTACCTTGGCAAAAAACAGCGAATGAAAAAAACTGTATTTCAGTTCAACTGTGTCTTTGTCGATTTTATGCTTGGACTCGAGTTTATTTTCCTGAGAATCAAGTTGACTGTTGACAGGTAATCCTTAAATAGCCCCAAAACTTGCTGAACCAACGCAGGGTCTTCGGTAGTCGCAAACTCGCTGGGCCCTCTTCTTGTGTCGCCTACTCTTTTGGATTCCTGTCCTTTCTCGGTATCGGACATCACTGACGGTGTCGAAAGCGCAGCACGTAGGTCGTAAACTACTTTACGATAAAGAGAACGAACGCTCTCCAAAACTTTGTTAAATAGGCAATTACCAACAGCCAAGTCCCAAGGGAACAGCCTTAATCATGTAAATTAAGTGGGCGTTGCGCAGATAACAACAGATACTCATCACCTTTAATACCAAGAGAAAATAGGCGGTTTTCAACCGATCTCTTGAGCCAACCTTTAATGCATGGAGATTGTTATGAAACTCGACAAGTCCCTTTGTTTCATGTTTTTGTCCTTATTTATGGCCTTGGCCCCGCACAAAACACACCTTTTTTCGAGAAGATAAACAATCAAATCCACGCTTTTATTAAATAATGCGCAACTAATTAGCAAACCCGTGCGAAGTGAGAACAAAAGATTGTTGAGATGTTGAGACTGAGGTGACAATGGTGTAATGTAAAAATTGCTGGTGGACGACAAAAAATGCCAGTGTTTTCGTCCACCAACATGGCGGCGATGAGGTAACGTGAAAATCATCTGTATTCTAGTTTTCAATTGAGTGTCATCCAAATAGTTATTTATC
>NW_027180205.1:52500-60000 GCF_036669925.1 Montipora capricornis | reverse complement strand
CAGTCTCGAACCCAAGCCTAATATGCCAGATCTCGCCGCCATCTTGGTTTTTCATGGTACAGCGGGCTCAATTATAACCATCGGATTTTGTCACTAAACGGACGCTCGCACTGGAAAAACCGGTTTGACGAGAGAAAACAAGATTGACTAGCCCAGAAGCTCGGGCTGCGGCGGCGTCAAAGAGTTGACGCGATTCGGGCAGAGCCTCCTTTTCTCCTCCTCATTAAAGAAAAAGAAAAAAGGAGGCTCTGCTCGCAGAGTGCATTTAATATTACCACTCCACCGAATGCGACAAACAGGGACTCGCCGCTTATGTATTAATTACAAGTCCCTCGATGATTGAGGCCCTCCCAGGGGTTTTAGGGAATAATGAAACATGGCTAATTGGAACTGGGAAACAATGTCAAAATAATTTAGGGGAAAAGGGAGCCTAAACAATTTAAAACAATTTTAGAGATCAACAAGGGAACCCAAGCAAATATTTAAAGGGAACAAGGACCCCCTCTGGGAGAGTCTCATGATTTTCGCTTATTTACTGATGGTTTAACACATGGAATCTCCGAAAAGTGGAGTGTGTCCATGCATATGAGAGTGTAGCTAAAGTGAAGCCCTTCATGCATGAAATGGATTTGTTGATTGAGAAAGCAAAAATGCCCCTTCCAAAAAAAGTTGAAAACACAGTCATAGATCAGTGGCCTTGTATCCGAAGAAACTAATCTACCAGATGAGAGGTAATGTGACAATTACCAACTAGTAGTCGTGTTATCTTGCCTTAATTAGCAAAAGTTATCGCACAACAGAAGCAGACAGATTAAGTTGATGAAACCGCTAAATCAAATGAAAACAAACATGGGAGTGGTATTAATGAATTAAGAATAAACTACAAGAGCTTCTAAGGCTGAAGCAAACATTTTGACGGAAGAAGTTTTGGACGTTGTTGGCTTTCAGTACATTGAAAAGCACCATGACAAAGCAATGGCAATGTGAGGACTGGGGTTCATAACTGCTTCAAAGTGCAAGAGATTCTTCTCAACAAAAATTGATAGGGCTAAAAATGTCACAAAGTTGGTACAAGCCGTTCTCCATTTTTTAATGCACCATAATACACTTTGTTTGCTCCCCCCCCCCCTAAATTTTGCATAAACTATTGTTTTCAAATGCTCTTGGGAATATGCAGTGTCCCCAAGAGCATTTGAAAACATAGAATGGCATAAGCACAAACATTCCAGAAATTGTAAACAAAAAATGGAACCCTAAAATGCCAGAGAGTGGGGCTATTTCATGAAGTCAGTGCTTGCAATGCATGTAAGTGGGTTGTGAGCCATACCCACCACAAACTGCAATTGATCTCTAAGGGCGTTTGGATTGCAAAGTCAAAGCCATTCCTAGGAGCGATAATATTTAGAAATGCCAGTGTTGTAACACTGAGCACTGTAGGATATAAGTACCATTGGAAACACAGTAATCTTCACCCAAAAGAAGCTAAAATTCTTCACCCTGGAAATCGGTGGCGACACAAATGGTGACGGTTTTGCTTTGAAATCAACATCAAAGTACTAATGTTTGTAAGTGGGCTGAAACGTTGTCCATTTGTTGTGTGGACCAAACAAGGAATCTTCTCTTTTGAAGTGACCAATGACCCTACTAGCTTCATGTCATATGTGTGTGCCAAACTAGAGAGGAGTTCTCCCCTTTTATATAATAATTATACAAGTTCAAAATCAAATCCTAACCATCGAAGTAACTAGTGTCTCTTTTGGATTATTTCAAAGTCCCACACAAAAAGAACTAACATTTCATATCCGCTCGCCTCGACATCTAACTATGAGTTGATGTCCTATCTGCTCGGATGTCCGAACTTTCGTAGTTTGTTTATAAAAAGTCCCGTGATACTACATGTGAAAGCTGACGCTTGAAAAGGTGAATTATTTACATCCATTATTTATACACCTTCATATTTTATCGTCGCACATGTATTAAAACATGGTTAATAGACGGGAACGGTTTTGAAACCCGACAGCTTTCTTTGTTGTAGGCTTTTGTTCTCTTTTTTGGCCTTGATCGTGCACAAAACACAATAGTTGTTTTCTCCGTACTGAGGAACTAACCAATAGAAACGTGTTGGCTACGTAATTCATGCATAGTTTATGAGCGCAAAACAAAAGATTGTGCACGGTCGTGGACTTTCCAACCTAAAGCTTGGCATCTTTTTGCTTTCTCCTTTGATGTTTGCCGGGCTTCCAAACCAGTCCCCTCTATTAACTATGATTAAAATATTTATAAATGCACCGGGTAGGTCAAAGCAAATGACCTTTATAAATCGCATCGCGCGATGTCGGGATCGTACTGAATTATTGTTTATATTGTAAATACAATAAGATAATATAAAATGGTTCTTAATACCTTCAAATACGGCACAGGGCTTGTGTAGGCCTTTGGTTTTCAACCAAACTGCCGCGAATTCGCAACCTTTTCCTTTGAATTTATCAAATTCATCCGCCATGATTTATCCGTGGAAACGTAACATGAAATCGAGTCTAACGATCAAATTCCCCACCCCCCATGAGGGCTGATCTAATGTCCCTCCTCCGGGGAGACTAAGATGATTAAATTCTCTCCTCCTGCGAAAGAAAAGGCGTCAAATCCCCAGAAGGGGGGGGCGGGGTGTTGAAGCTTCGATTTGACTGGTACATAACCGTTTGAGGACTGTTCAATCTACTGGACATCGTCACAGGCGTAAGTGATCGATGATGTGAGATCTGTTAAATTAAGCGCTGTAGTCCGTATTTTATTGAAGTTCATAGAAGCTGAAATTATGTAATATTTTCCTTTGTATATCGAATAAAAAGAAATTAAGAGAATTATACGATTTGCGTGATCCAGTGGATTATTAACGATTTTCCCCCGGATTATTGCATTCGATTTCTTGTCATGATCAACTGTTGGGCCGAGGGAGAATTTTTTCTGGGCGCAAGTGGTGAGAAACAACGGAAACAGAATCGTTTTCCCTCTTGAATCTAAGTTTCCTTTAGAAAAGAATGTAGTTTACTGTTAAAGAAATTGCCTCCTGCCCATAAAAACCGGCTTCTGTTCTCAGTGACTCTTATGGATCAAAAGTTTTAAAGGGTTGGAAGCACCAAGAGATCATGATGCTAAAAAAGTGCATCAGAGTTTGAAACACAAGGAAGGATTACATTTTTGCAAACGTTGGCCGTGTAGCGCTTATACTTGAACATTTTTGAAGGGAAAATTTCCGACTTTGAGCGCTTGTAAAATCGTCAATTTTTACAGTGGACATCTCAAACTTCGGATTCGTGTGTTTTGAAAGGTAAATTTTATAATTAAGCCAAAAAAACAATTTGCTTCATAGGCACTTTAACTGATTAGAGTGTAATGTGAAATGCTCCATATGAACCATGTGAGCGTTAGCTCTACTAATGGAAATAGGCCCACACAAGGGCAAAGAAAAACTCTGATCAGGGTGGGAATTGTTATAGCTCAGTCGGTAGAGCAGCGGTGATCTAACCCGAAGGTCGTGGGTTCAATTCCCACCCTGGTCAGAGTTTTTCTCTGTCTTTGTGTGGTCCAATATCATTAGTAGGGCTAACGCTCACGTGGTTTATATGGGGTAGAAACCTAGCGCTTCACATTACACCCTAAGCAATTAAGAGTTTCAAACAACTCATCCCAACTTGTCTTGGGATGGTTTTTCAGAAAAGCTCTAAAAAGGAAGGAAACCAAGAAACCCAAGTCCAACAATAAATGTCCTCCCAAGACATAGTTTTCTTGGAGCAGGTTTTACATGGACAGAGAATGCCAGCACGTTTTCCGTTTACGCGCACCTATAATTAACTGACATAATTTTAACATGAATTCCTGCCATATTTATTTCACGCCAGCAAAAAAAATTGAAATTGTAGGGAATACAATGGTTTTCTAAAATATACATTGAAATAACTTCCTTACATAGATTTGGAAACGGTTAACGGAATTTTAATTTGACACGCTAGTCAACCAGATCAGTACGCGGACAAATCAAGGGACGAGCTGCTGATGACGATTCCACAAGTGCCTCTTTCCCGGAAAGATACTTTTTTATCATTTATTTCTGAGAAACTGGTCTTTGAACTGCTCGAATTCGCAAACAACATCGTCGAGAAAGTTTAAAATATTGAAAATCTCGGAACGGATGCGTTGAATGGTCTTAGTGATTTAAGGCTGATGGAGATAGCAAAGCGAAGTAAACTTGACATTCTCCAGATTCTCTATGCATCCTGAGACAAAAACAGAAACAGCGGCTACAGTGTTCTCTTGAATCCAGCTCATTAAAAGAGGACAAAAAAGGAAAGGTCGAGGACAACACTGAGGCAAACAGCGGATAAAGGAGATAAAATATGCAAGGCGGCGTTTAGTTGGCATGAAGAACTTGTTGCTATATAAGAAAAGAGAAAACGACGAGAGAACTGTAAAGAAATCAAAGAAATTGAAGAATTCGAACCAATGGCAACTCAGTTGAGCCGGCCCTAGTTGTTCAAAGAGTCTATAGCTTTGTGAAACAGATACGTCCCTACTCAGAGGATAAAATGTAATGTAACGAACACATTTGTATTCGTCCGATAATTATCCGTTTGGCGAACAACAAGGTCGGTATTGAAAGATCACGGACTTGGTGACATGAAATCCGAACTATCAGAAGGTGAGAAATGTCTGTTATGGTCGAGCGTTCCCTGGTTTTATATGCCGACGGAATACAGTAATTTTAAATACTTCAACACATCGCTTTTCAGGCTGGAAGAGTGATGAATAATCTCTGATTGTTCGCCAGTTTAATTCAAGACCTTATCCGGAACACGCGTGAGGTATAGAAGCTAGTAATAAGGCCTTCTAGGTTACGTTGTTACCAAGCCTAATCTTTCAAATTGGTATTATTGAGAGTCTCTTGCTCGGTTCTTAAGTGAAAATTTTGAGGGAAAACAGACCGTTATTGGCACAAACGGTGTAATTCAGAGTTTAGTCGAGTACTGATGTTTGGTAGGGTGCGTTGAGCAAAGAGATCGAAAGCGACAACAAGCTTAGGGAACGTGTCATCTCCATTGCACTATTAAATTCTGTATCACTTTCATTTCGCGAAGCCAATAGACCATTTTACAGTTGTAGCTAAGTTACCTGGCCTACGAATGGAAGCGAGGCTGCCAGTGACCCTGTTTTGATACAAACTTCCGTGCTTTTGTAATGTTAATACGGACTAATTAGAATTACAACAACACAATTTGCATGAAAAAAGCAGCGGGGACTGTATCAATGCAAGGTCACCGGCAGCCTCGCAGCCATTCATAGGCTAGGTCGCTGAGCAAACAACTGTAAAATGGCCTATTCTGATCTATTAGGAGAATTTTCAGGTGTCCTAGTCGCGGGCAATTTCATTTCCTGAGATCTCTCCTTCGGAGTCATCGACAAAAACTCTAAAAGACCTTCTCGAATTAAGACTGAAAATGAAAAGAAGGAAAGATCGAACAACAACACACCGATGATCGAATTCACCGATCACACAAGTTCTGAACCCGTTTGAGCAACTCCGCCATTGTTTATTAGGCTCCACTGTTACCACAGCACACAATTTTCCACCGGAAAAAGTCACTATATATCAGACAGATAAAATGTTGTAGTTTCAGTATGGTTTAATATCCGGTGGAAAGCGACTTATCCTCTCCAAGGAAGCGCTCTTTAAAGACCCAGGGCTCAGCTAAACTGACTGAGTTGTGTGAATGGTCGAATTTTTTCTGATGGTTTCTTTTTGTAAGTTTTCTAACCACTTTCCTCATTTTTTTTCCTAGTCCGGCAACGAGCTCTTCATACCACTTGTTGTGTTTCCCTCACCTACTGTTTGCTCTGTTGTTATCTTGTGTCTCTCCCTCTTTCATCAATTAAGTCAGATTGAACCAGATTGATGGGAGGCAAAGTTTGCGATAAGCTAGCCAAGACGCCTTGGAAGAAATATGATGTCACCCGAGTACCCAAGATCAAGGGCATCTATGCAATTGGCCAGAAAATTCAAAGCAAGAAAACCGAGTGCTTGTACATTGGTCGATCAAATGATATCAAGAGACGACTGCAGGAGCACAAGGCCCCAACGCCAAAACAAGATATTGGCAAAATAGTGGCTGGAAAATTTAAACAGGGCAAGCAGTCTGAGCTTAGGATCAAGTATGTCTCTGAACATAAACAAAAGTTAAAAGAAGGTGCTTATATTGACTGTATGATAAAGAAGAATAAATATCGTCCTTTGCTGAACAAGCGGGCCGGAGACGGTTGTACGTCCCAGAAGAATCACCGTAAAATTCGGACGTCCGGTGAAGTTCCTGCAAAAGTGGGATCCACAGGAAGCTATAAAGTTCAGCCCCCGAGCCGGGTCTTCTGGGGCGACATCTTCCGTGAGATCTTCAGGTGGTCCTAAAACGAGACCCTCCGGTGGCGCCAAGTTGCGATCTCCTAGCGGACTCTATTTTCTGTTACAGCCGTGAAGCACGAGTAATGTAATACTTGCGTCAACGGTCTACGGTCTACGGTCTACGGTCTACAGTAGAATTAATGAAATTTTATCTACTTCTTAGTGTTTTTCGATTGTAGACCGTTGGAATTATGAAGACCGTTGCGAAAAGTTCTTTAATTTTTTTTTTATTTAAACATATTTATATACATGTTTGCCCCAAGAGCTAAATGAGCTCATCACGGGGGGCTTACACCAAAATTCTAATTAGGCCATCCCCTTTTGTTTTTTTCGTTTATCGTCGAATGCGTTTCCTGATATTGGGTCGGTCGGTCGGATTGAAAAAAAAAAACCTAAAAAAAAAAAATCATACGCATTCTCCGAATCGGGGGCCTGGTACCCAAGCATCATAGCAGTGGAACCAGGAAAACAACAAGACGTGAACTTAAGATCAATGTGGCGGAAAAGTTGGTGGATGTTGTGGCAAAATGAAGACAGCGTGGGAAAAAGGATCAACAACCGAAACTCCTATGCGACATAAAATGTCTTAAAAACGTTGTTACCTTTTGTTTTTTTTTTTTTGGAAAATACCAAAAATTTGGGTCGGTCGGACGACGCGAAACGGAGAAAAAAAGGGGGATGGCCTTACCACATAAAAAATCAAACTCGGACACGGGATACAAATTAAAGTAAGTCAAGAAAGAGAGTTTTAAGTTAATTAGGTTAATTATAATGACCACAAAAAGAAAAACGTTTAGACTCTCTTATAAAGTGCTGGACATGAGAGAAAATTTCAACTTTTTCATTATTTGACATGTCAGAAGAGCCAAACAGGAAAAGTTCAACTTTTTGATAGTCAGAATATTTAAACCATTGACCAAAAGCTATACGAGCAGCAGACGGTGAGCAAATCAGATCTGAGGGCAGCATGATTAGGACATTGTAAAAAGAAATGAGTTATATTCTCATTGTCAAAGCCGCAGCTACAAATAGGTGATGACTTAACAGCGATC
>NW_027180205.1:45000-47500 GCF_036669925.1 Montipora capricornis | reverse complement strand
ACAATTACAACAAAACAACTAAAACCTCCCTAAATGTTTTTCGCTGACGGTAACTTTTTATATTCGTGGTTTAAAATTAATGTTGTTTTCATGTCGTAAATTTTGTTACCGATGGCAAAATCTTTTATTCTCGATCGACCGTCCTGAAACTTCCTTCTGCTCTTCTTAAAAACTGTGTATCCATATTTATTTACTTTTACATCAATAATTGTTTTGCATAAAGCAAGCTAACAAAATCTGTATCTTGCTTGGTTCGCATTTGATAGCATTAAAATATAATTTTCGGTCCTATGCTTCTGTTACTGAGTGATATATTTCTTAGGTCGCCCATCCAGTTACTAACCCTGCGGGATAGGGTTAAACTTCTGCTTTCAACTTTCAACTTTTGTTTACAAAGCTGTCAGATGCTGTCAGTGCACGCGTACACTTGTGGTGGAAAGAAGTTGCATGATCAACAAGTCAGCCCAGAAGCCAATGTTTCTCGATTCCCTTTTATTTTCTTCAATCTCTCTGGGTTCAGTACTTTGCTAGTAACCACATGTCTTCTCAAGGGGCTATTTATCTAAGAAGACTTCTACCATGGTGCTACAATGATAGACAATACCAAAACAATATCGTGTAATGTTAGACCTACATATTACGCAAAGACAACTGTCAACATGTCATCCCAGAAGACAATGTTTTTCACTTCCCATTTATTTTCTTCAATCTTTCTGGGTTCAGTACTTTGCTGGTAACCACATGTCTTCTCAGGCTATTTACCCAAGACTTCTACCATGGCAGTTCAATGATAGACAAAACAAAAACAATATCGTGCACTGTTAGAGCTACATATTACGCAAGGACAACTAGAATCTCCTGGAAGACAACACACAGCTCAGTTGACATTATGGAATAAATCGCTGTGTTACTTCACTACCACACGTAAGCAATGCGTGTCAATTTTTTTAAAGAGGACAGGAATTTCTTCTTTCTGACAAATGATTAATTAATAGGCTGGTAGCCAGGTTTTTAACCTCAGAAAAGGATCTGTTTCGTCGTACGAACGTGTGAGGACTTGTGAGCCAAAGGGACTCTGCTGGTATGACTTCTGGGTGAGCCCTTAAATGGTCTTTAATGACCCCCCAACTTGAAAAAAATTGCCTGGAACGCTGCACGTACCACAGGCAACCCAGTGTACCCTCACGGAGGGTCTAGTTTACCAGAATTTTGGACGGCGAGTCTAATCTGGAGGTCGCAGGTCGCAGGTCGCAGGTCGCAGGTCACAGGTTGCAGGTCATTGTTTCACCAATACAGAAAGTATCCTAAACATTCTTAAAAGCTAACCTTAGGCCTAATTAGATCTGCAGATCAGACCCGCCGAATTTCGGAACGTGATCACCATTTTCCCGCAAAAAGTTACCGACTTGAAGGCGACAAATCTCTCTTCGAAAGAGCTGAAAAAACTTTCCTTCGACAAATTGGCTAACATTTTACCCTGGATGCCAGAGGTCTCCTCGCTCACCAGCGGCAAGGAGCGTCGAAGTAGTGCTGGTCGGCGAGAGACGACGGCGACCTGTACCATCTTTCCCCGGGTGAGAGAGTTAATCCATAAATCCTATAGAACGAAAAATGGTTCCGTGTCCCAGCACTAACCGCCACTGTCGATACGCGCAAACGAACTGAAATACATTTGTGTTCCCCACAAAATTCATCTCGCCCCTAAATATGGTCATTCAATTGTGGAAGGCGCGGTGGCCTCATGGTTAGTGCGCTCGACTCCGGATCGAGTGGTCCGGGTTCGGGGCCTGGCCCGGGGACATTGTGTTGTGTTCTTGGGCAAAACACTTTACTCTCACGGTGCTTCTCTCCACCCAGGCGTATAAATGGGTACCGGCGAATTCAATGCTGGGGGTAACCCTGCGATGGACTAGCATCCCATCCAGGAGGGAGTACAAATACTCCTAGTCGCTTCTTGCTTCGGAAACCGGAAATAAGCGCCGGCCTGATGGGCCTCCTTGGCTCGTACCCAGACTTTACCTACCTACCAATAAAAAATTAACTACTTTTTTCTGATTAACGTAAGTTCACAGTACAATCTGATCGATCCTGAATGCTTTAACACTTTTCTGAATACGAAACACCTTTTGTGTTATGTTTTTAGCCTTTGTTGATGGATATCTACACCGTCAGGAGACGTCCAGCCGAGAATTCCTGAGTCGGCTTAAGCTCCTCATGCACCAACATGGCCGCTGTGACGTCACGTGAAAACGATCTATAGGAGGTTTTCACGTGAAGTCATCGCCGCCATGTTGGTGGACGAAAACACCAAATTATGTTGTGGGTCAAATGGAATGTCAGCTTCAAAATTGCAAAAGGATGATTACACACAACAACTATGGAAAGAGACTGAGATGATGATGTCATTCCCGGCCTTAGCTGTCTTTATCCTATTTTGAGGTCAAAAATATTTTCTGCAAATCATATTAAAATGTTCTGACCTTGCTTACATCAATACTTG